>NW_021604630.1:7023504-7043362 GCF_004785775.1 Grammomys surdaster
GAGAGAGAGAGAGAGAGAGAGAGAGAGAGAGAGAGAGAGAGAGAGAGAGATTTGAGGGAGAGAGAAAAGTAAAATATGCACATACACAAAGGCATGTGCATGACACATGCAAAGAGAAAGAAACAATGCTCAAAGGATATACATATACAGGATTCATGCGTACAAGGAACACACATGCACAAAATACAGAGAGAAAGAAAGATTATACACAGAGAATGTGTGAAACGCACAGTTTATTCATATAAGGATTTGCCTAAAGGCACTAAATATACTCCCCTTTTGAACTGGATTCTACTCTTCCATACAATGCACAAATACTCCCTATGGGGCTATCAATTAGCCATCGAAGCTGCTTTGGATAATGAGGAGACTGTTAATAGTACACAGAAAAGCAAATTTGGCATAAGCAGCTTTTATGTAATACACAGGAAAGAGAAAAGCAGATTATTTTCAAGTTCTTAATTTTCCAGATGCTTCTCTGGAAATGTAGTCATTCAAGCATTATGGATCATAAGGATCTGTGTTATTGTTGCTGACAGAGGAGGAGGTGACGGTGAAAAGAAAGAAAGAGATGGAAGTGGCTACTATCTGAGGGGCACAGGGAGACATTGCCCAGCTGAGAAAGTACACAGCAACTCCTCTACCTGAGACCAGGAGGAGATTTCCCCACTGTTTCATCTCAGGATGACATGCAGACACAAGAGCTGAATACCATGGCAATACTGCCATCACAGGCAAACCCTGGCTGTAGCCCAACCTTGTCCAGTGAGTGTTTCCAGTGAATAAGGCAGGACATAACAATGTGAAGACCTCTTCCCTTTTAAAAGAATTATTTATTTATTTTTGTATATATAAATACACACACACACACTGTCACTCTCTTCAAACACACCAGAAGAGGGCATCAGATCCCATTACAGATGGTTGTGATCCACCATGTGGTTGCTGAGAATTGAATTCGGGACCTCTGGGAAGAGCTGTCAGTGCTGTTAACCACTGAACCAACTCTCCAGCACACCATGTGACCTCTTTACCAAGGAAGGGAGTTTTCTTATAGCTGTTTGCCCTGTGACAAAACTCTACATGTTCAAGAAAAGGATCTCCAAGGATATTCTCCAGATTCTGCACCCTAGCCGATGATAGAGATGTGACACTTGAATCAGGAGTTCAGACAATGATATTCAAACGTGACTATCTGCTTTGCCCAAATAAAACAACACCCCAAGAAATATTTTGAATTACCACATATTAACTATACACATTACTGGGCTTTAGAGTGATGTTTCTACACAATATACAATTAACAGGGACTAGTTCTAGACCCTTTTTGTCCACACCTTCTCATTGCTGTGCCCCCTTCCCAATCCCTACTTTCAGGCTGACTTTTCTTAGCCTCTACACATGAAAAAGCATGTAGTACTTCTATTTCTGTGTCTAGCTTATGACAATGTCTTGCTCCATCCACTTTAGTGAACATTCCAAGATTTCATTCTTCTTCATGGCTGAATAACATGACATTAGATATATACACTTTGAATTAATGTGTGTGTGTGTGTGTGTGTGTGTGTGTGTGTGTGTGTGTTTGAGATAAGGTCTTGCTTATCTATCTTCAGATAGACCTCTACCTCCCGAGTGCTGGGATTACAAGTGTGCTTACCATGTTCAGTATCCACCATATATTTTTTTAGTCACTCTGCTGTTGATTGGCACCTGAGCCAACTCTATGTCTTAGCTGTTGTGGTATGAAGTTCTGTTTTAGTTTCTGTTGGCAAAATCTGAAATTCTTTAGATTGCCCAGACATCCAAACATTTTTGTATCTTATACTTGGTTAGAGTCACACGATTGTGTTACTTGTTTCCTCCTCTAGAATTTCACTTTGAGACTCTGAGAGAAACTGGCTGTCACTAAATATGTTTTTAGACCACATTTTGGAAAAACCATGCTTTCCTTTGAAATCTATTGAGGAATGAGTTAGGATTAGTGGGAAGTGCTTGTGTATAAAGATGAAGACTTCAATTTCAAAGCTTACAGCAAGAAACCTTGTGAGATCTGCAGGTGAAGTCAGGCCTTTGAATGACAGCCACTTACTGAGGGGAGCTATGGTGCACTTACAATGTGGCTTGTTCCTGCCAAGATGTGTCACAGCAGAAATAACCACATACCAGAATTCGAGAAAAAAATGTAAACCATCTTTTAAATTTTTATGCTTATTACATGATAAAATGACAAATGTCATCTGGAGTATATTAGAGTTGTTTTTAATGTCAATTTACTACAATTTCAAATCAACTGAATATGGAGCCTTAATTGAACACTGTCCTGATTCCTTTGGACAACTTGGAAACACCCAAGTCCACATGGAGAGGGTGTGGCAGAAGGAAGATGGCGCCCCTTTTGCTTGGATGTCTTCCCTCCCTGCCTACAAGTGGATTTCTCCTATTGCTGGTGGTGATGATTCTTTCACTGCCAGGCTTCCACGGATGATTCAGAACCAGTAGCTCTGCAGGAATTAGATATATGCACTTTTGTGTCAGCCTCAAGGCTGAGCAACTACTCAAATCTCAGCTTCTTGGGTGCTTCAACTGTTGTAATGAAAGCTAAACGAACACACACACACACACACACACACACACTCATCTCATTGGTTCTGTTCCTCTAGAGAACCATGACTAACACAGGATAAAATAGGCTTATTGTATTTTTAAATTATTCCCATTTTTTAAACGGAACTACTAGAAAATTTAGTTCTTTTTGTGGCTGGCATAGTATTTCTAGAGGCAATATTGTCTTAGAGGCAGCTACAACTACCACTAGGCACACAGACTCATTAGCACTTGCCAAAATTCTCTAGAATAGTCAATAACTTTAATAATTATGTTCCTCATTGCAGTGGGAAAATGCATGACCAAAAGAACTTACGGAAGGAAAGGTTTACTGTGACTCACAGTCAGGAGAAGTATATCCTGGCAGGGAAGGGATGGCAGCAGATTCTTGAGGCAGCTGGCTCCTTTTTGCCTCCAGTCAGGAAGCAGAAAATGATAAATGATGTTCTTTTAGCGTCCTCCTTTTTATGTTACCCAGTGCAGGGAAAACTGACACACCTAAGATGGGCCATCTCACATCACTTAACTGAATCTAGAATAATCCCTCTCAGAAGTGTTCACAGATTTCTTTCCTAAGTGATTCTAGGTCTTGTCAAGTTGACAATAGATGTTAACTATCATAGAGACTGATGCTCAGGACTACAACGTGGAGCTTTTTATGAGCTAAAGTCTGACTCATCCCTCCCCTCAGGAATAATTTGTGGCAATCATCCTAACGATTAGGACTTCTGGGTGTGATTGTATGTGGAAATAGCCTCCGTAAAGGGGTAGAGTAGTTAAGTCAAAGTGCAGTCACATAGATGGGCCCTAATCTAATCAGACTGGTATGCAAAAAAAAAAAAAAAAGGATGTAGTCAGAGTGCGAGCCTTTGCAAAAGGCTATGTAAGGGCACAATGAGAAGGTTGCAGTCCATAGGCCTAGAAGAGAGCTAGCTGAAACTAGCCCTGATGATCTCCTGATCTTAAATGTCCAACCTAAAGACAATAAGAAAGTAAGTTTCTGCCTGTGGTATTTTGTTATAGGAACCCAATCACACTCGTGATGATGGGCTTATAGCCCATAAAGGTATGTAGTAAATCATATAGTCAGCCTTCCATACACAATGGTTCAGGGACGACAGTTTTCCTTCAGTGATGGATCACTTTTTAATTGTGTGCACATAGAAGCGTAGATAAGTTTTTCATTGTTCCCTAGAGACAATGCAGTATAACAACCAGTCCCTCAACATTTACATTGTTTCAAGTACTAAAAACAACCCAGTGATGATTTAAAGTACATGGAGGGATAGACATGAGTTATAAGCAAGGACTATTCCATTTTATAGGAGAGATATAAAGAACCACAGAGTGTGGCAGCTGCAGGCAGGCATGGGGATCGTAGACCCAATGCCCCAAGATACTGAAGATATCTGCTTATGGTTACCATTGCACAGGATGAATTCTGATACACTTGGAGTCATTTCATTTTAAAATATATACAATAATTGGTACACATGTCCCCTAGATTAATTCTACTGAGTTAATTAAAAGAAAATAATTACAGAATCATAAAATACAATGATTATTTAATTACTGTACCAAACATGCACTATAGTATGCTTCTATGGGTCCTCTGAACACAACTGGGAAGAGAGTATAGATCTTGGAATTGCCTGTTTTTAATCTTTCACACACCACTGTGATGGAGGAAAAAGTCCTGATGACGGACACTGACACTATATCTAAACACAGCTCCCTAATAATCCAAAACACTTCAGTCGGCTGTAATTGCACTCCTCCCTTCCAATGCAGATCTGAGCAGATTACTATGTATAACAAATGAAGATGCTTTGTAGACAGCAGTTTTACTTAAAAGTCTCACAGCATAAGCAGGAGCTGAAGGCTGCTGTCACACCTGCCCATACAAGTGGAAGAGCATCCAGCAGACTGTGATCATAGGCATCCCCGTGTCTCTGGTAAAGCAGCACACTTCTGTAGATTATGTTCAGTGAGGCCGCCCACAGCAGGATGATATCTGTATACAACAAACAATCCTACTAAAACATGGACAGCGGCTTCCATCTTCAGCATCAGAGAACACATGAGGGGAAATCTTCCTGAGTTGGAGAACTTCTGCAACATTCCTCCCATCTTGTTATTTCCCCATCATCGAGAGAGCCTGTCTGTGGCAAATGTGTTCTGCAGGTGATACTATTACACACTCTTCTTGCCTGCTCTCTGTCTTTTCCATTTAGATGGTGGTACTCCCTCCCAGGTTTCCATTGCCCTTTTTTTTTTAAGTGTCACCTAAGATGAGTGGAGTGGCACATACCTGACATCCCAGCATTCTCAGGACTGAGGCAGATGGATCATGAAAATGAAGTCAGCTATATTGTAAGACTCTGTCTCAAAAATAATCATCTACAGGTAAGTCCTTACTGATTTCCTCGCTGCAGCTGTCACTTGAGACATTCAACATCTCTCTGCAGAGACACTAAGAACTGTGTAAACCAAGTTTTTATGACACAGTGCTCACATGGGTTGTCTTTTTTCCATTCCTATGGATATTGTTTTTCTGGGGAAATTAATTTACTGGCAACTCCTTTGCACAAAGCTCCACAACAATCCCTATTAGTCATATTTTCTCATTACTATAACAAAATGCCTGCCAGAACACAACCACATGCTGTTTGAGAGGATTCTGACCATCACAGCAGGGAAAGCAAGAAATGAGTTCAGCTCACAATTCACATGGCTGGCCAGGAAGCAGGGAAAGGGTACCCCTGTGGCCAGGAAGCAAGGGAAGGGTACCCCTAGCCCAGACACATTGCTTCTGTGATTGCCTTTTGTTCCATCTTGATACCCAACCATGGGATTCTTGCAACCACACTGAGAGTAAGGTTTCCTCACTCAATTAGTCTTCTCTGAAAACTTGTTCATAGATACAACCAAAAGCATTTCTCACTCTTTTCCTTGGTGACTCTAAATTCCATCAATCTGTGGATGACAATCAACCATCACAGCTGACTTGCACAGCTCAGGAGTAGACCTGACTGGTATGAAGGAGAAGAAAGAAACCACAGACACACATGTAGAAAAGTTGGGGGAAAGTGGGCCTTGCAGTATAGTGGAGATGCACCAGCAGTCCAGATAATCAGCATGTTGATTGTATACAGATGGGGAGACAGGTTATCCAACCTCAGTAGGCCGTCTCGGTAGTGAAGCAGTCTCAGGCCATAGTTATCCCTCATCCAAGAGGAAGAAATTGTGGTTATTACTTTTTGCAGACACTATCAACAAGTATATTTGGACCAGAGGAAGGCTTTGCAATATCCCTAAGCCTGATCCAGGGAACACCTTGCCATTCCCATGGATCTGAGGGCCTTGACATCACCATGCTCATGTCAGCAATACATATACACTAAGGAATTCAGCCTACACTCCTACACTATGTCATGGGAAAGAATTATAGAACAACCCTTGGCTTTAGAGGAGTTTAATCAAGGGTTTCCCTTCTTCCACTCATACTCTCTGTAGAGAGCTTTCTATCTTCTGTTTGCATGGCCCTCACCTCCTTAAGCATATCGACAAGAAGACACCTTGCCTCCTATGAATACATTCACCCAGTTACTATTTTTTATGTGTTCGGAGATTTTTTTTTCAGTGTGCCCAATAGGCACTCCTTGAAAATCTTTCCTGAGCCCCGTAAGAAGCTGAGTAATCTTGAACAAACTTAATCTTTTCTGTGGTTTTAAACCCCTGAGATATACCACAGGCTATCATATCTACTAAAACAATCAAACAAAACATAAAATACTCTTGTAGTAATTAAAAACAATAAATACTGTGGGAGTTAAACTTAGTCACTATTGCACCAACATACTCTTTGGAGGATATGGTAAGTACTTTGCTTATTTATAGGATAGTGTATGAATTCTGTTGTGATAGCCTGGATTCCTGTCCACCGAACTGAGAAAACACTACAACTATTCATCGACAGTTTACTACACACACCAGCCTTCCTTCGTGTATTAACTCACTCTATGTGCCTGACTCTATGAAATGTATATGACCATGATCATTTCACCAGTTGAAGAATGCATGACCTAAGTTTAGTCACAGAATAGAGAATAAACACTTTGAACAGGAGAGAAAGCAGGAATGAGCCCAAAGCCATGCTGTTAACTACTGATCATACTTAATCACCCCCTGCCCATGGCTCTGTCTATCTATGTGTCCTACACATAGCTGATATAAAATACATTTCCAATTATTTCTTTGTTAATTAATAGATCACCTCTCCAAGGCAAGGCATTCTTATTTTAGAGTTTTAGCCAAATACAAGAAAACACACAAAACAATGTGATTGCCCCATGAATACTTGGGTTGTTTGTGGTAGATTAAGCTGACCTAGCTTTCTCTGATTTGTTGCTATTTCTTTTTCATGAAGGAAAAAAAACATCAGAAATAAATTGTAGGCAGATGTCTCATTCCTCCAAGTTATTATTCTGGGTAAAAATATTGAGTGACATAATGCATCACAAGACTGCCATGACTAAGAGTGAAATAATACATCAAACAGGCATGGCTCTTAGAGAAACTTCCAGCCAGGTCTTATCTAATGATGGATTCTGTTATTAGGATAAAGTGATTAATATTACAGCAGGTAGGAGAAATGTTTGCTGGCAGGATATATTTCTAAACAAATATAAAAGTGTGTTTCAAATTTAAAATATCACAGAACGAAGATATCCTTTGATAATGAAAGCACCTACTGAGGTCTCCCCTAACTAACAAACCGTGTCTGAAGTAAAGACTCTTAGCGTGGAAAAGAATGGCAGAAAACGTGGACTGTGTGAGGAAAGGCACATAAGGGTTTCAAACAGTGTATCAAGGAACTTAGCCTTCCCAATAGACCGCAGCATCATCACAGATTTCTAGGGATGAGAATAGTACCAAAGTGGTACATAATTCTAGACAGAGTGGCTGAGATTAAGAGGAAAAAGAAAAAAAAGTGATGTTAGAGACAGAAGGATAAAGAGATTTTAAGGAAAATATACAGAAGGAAGGATCAGCAAGTTATAACAGCCACCTGAATAAAAATCATAAAGTGTGAGAAAGCAGGAGAAAGGAGAAGAGATAAACAGATTTGAAAGGAAAGAAATGATACGTGTCTGTGTAACAAAGCATGGGACTTATGGGGGGAGGGAAGGGAGCTGGTCTCTAGTTCCTGATACAGTACCACTCTGTTCCTCGAAGGATGAGCAACAATAAGCCCTCCTGTCTGGTGAGCTATTTGGACCACCACTCTCACCTGCTCCATACATGTTGCTGCTGTTGATAACACTAGGGTCAAGGAAGGGTCAAAAATAAATCATTTACTATTGGGATAGTATTTATATCTTTACAGTATGTGCTTTTATTTGTCAAAACATTTCTCTACTCCAAAGAAACTCTCCATACCAAGAACTCTGAATGCCCTACGTGGTCTCTAGGGATGGTGCCTAGGTGCTATTTTCTTGGAGATAACTGGCAGTTAATTGATTACTCGGTTGACTAACCTCCCTGAGTTTCCCTCACCATACCTCTTCCAATTTTCCATCCCATCAGCCTATCCTTGATGCCCACATGCCTGTCCTTGGGCAGAGCAGCATGAGTAGCTGTGTCAAACTAAATTGCCTTTTTGCTTTCCTCTCCATAGTGGCCATCGCTCTTACCCTTTGAAAAGTGTTCTATTTCCATGCTTTCTACATAATCAAGAAAAATATTTTGGACATTTCAAGGTCTCCCATTATTTTATTTTGCAAATGAACCTGTAGGGTATAGCTTCCATAGAGTGGGAATTTGTTCCCAAGTGTTACCCTCTTTCAAAGACGGACTATAATGCATAGGGACCAGTACACAGAATATAAGTCTGTCCTGCTACAAACAAATGCAAAGACTACAGGAAGAGAATCTGGAAAAAACAGGAGCAAGGGCAGCCTAGAGATTTTCCTACATGACATAAATATTTCTAAATACTAATTTCTAAGATTGCATCAATTTTGGCACAATTTGATTTAATCTCTACTGAAATAAAAGAATTGAGGAAAAAAAGGAATAAAAGAGTTACTTTGGGTTTCCCTCCAAAATTCCAGAACATAGCCATCTTAGAGTTGAAATAAAACAGGCTTTGGCAACAGGCTTGTACATTCTCTAACCCCCAACTCCCACTGATGTGAGGCAGCTTTACACTGTGGGAAGCCTCAAAAGAACTCAAAGTCTTATCTGATTTCGACCACTGAAGTCTGTGTGAACCAGAGCATGAGCCTGTGTTGCTCTAAGGCTTGGTTTCCTTGGTAGTTAGAATGAAAATGTACATGCATAACTGGTTACCTGTTAAGCTTAAAGTTCGAATCCCATCTCACTTACAAGATCATATGTGGGATACTTGATCCTTAGCAGATCTGTGATGGTCATGGGAATATTAGATGGGGAAAAACTAGAGGAAGTGAGTTACTGATAATCTACCTTTGAATATTCTACCTGGACTCTAGCCCTTGTCTCCCTCTCTGCCGTGATGTAATATTATTCTGGAAGGTTCTCCCTGAAGTGCATGGAGTCAAGCATCCATGAATTTAACCCTCTGAAACCATGAACTCAAACAGAGCCTTCTTTCTTTAAATTACTCATTTCAGGGATTTTGACATAGTATTGAGAAACAAAGAATACAGTTTCTAACCCATATTATGTCTAGCATGGGTCTGACATACTGGAAGCACCTGATCATTTTAAGTTATTATTATTAACTGAAAGTCTGAGCAATAACCATATATATATATATATATATATATATATATATATATATATATATATATGTGTGTGTGTGTGTGTGTGTGTGTGTGTGTGTGTGTATGGGTATGTGTACATGTATATACACAGAAATAAAGATAGAAATAGATAGAGATAGAGAGAGAAAGAGAGAGAGATAGAGAGAGATAGAGATATCAGGCTGAGCAAGCCACTGAGAACAAGCCAATATGCAGCACTCCTTGTCTCCTGTTGTGTTCTCTGCATCACACCAGGTGACAGCCCTGCTTGGGCTCATCTCCTACTTCTTTCAGTGATGAAGTGTAAGGCCAAAGGAACCCTTTCCTCCCCAACTTGCTTTTGTTTATGCTTTTTAACCTCAGAAATAGGCCAACTAGCTTCCAACATTTAAAATAGAAAAAATAAATAAGAATAAGTAGATTTCCATTTTTTAAAATTGTAAGCTTTTAATGTCCTTTTTATAAAACGCTAGAAGCATCACTGCCAGCATTTGGCTTGCTTTTCTTGGGGTAACTCTAAACTGCCACTGAGAAGACTGACACCCTTCTGACAGAAGGATGAAAGTGGCTTCTAGCTAGCTGGTAGTCACTACTCTCTTAGGATGTGTTTCCTTAGACTTCACTCTTCAGTTTGCAGCCTGGCTCTGCAGGCATTCAGTTCTGCCCCCTATAATTAAGCTTTGTTCCTAAGGGACAGAATACCTTCCTTTCTTATAGAGATCTCACTAAAGAGGCGGTTGGTTCTCATCTCCTCATCTGAACCTTGTGAATCCTTTCTACTGGGCCATTGAGTTATGCCCAAACCCTTGATCATCCATGTTATCTTAGGATGCAATCTGAATTGCTCACAAGATATCTCCTCACATTCCTGTTGGATTCTCATCTTATCTATTGTTCTAAGCCTCAGCCTCATGGAGGCTATTTCTATGCTCCACAAAACTAGCTAGCATGAGCCTTCAAGTTGATAGCTTATACAGAAGAGTTGTTCTTCTCATCCATTTCTCATTGTTAAGGGTCTTTGGTGTTGTCCTCCCAGCAGAACAAAGTGTACAAGGAAAAAAGACAGAAAAGCACTGATCAGAAAAGCCCCATGAACAGTACAAGATGAGGAAACTTGGAGAAGTCCTCTGGACTTTGTGCATCAAGAATATTTTGTGAGGAACTCAACAGAAGCTCATAAAATACATTTCATGTAAAGAATAAGTTGAAAAGGGCAAAGCAAGCTGTGAGTGTGACAAGCAGAAAAAAAGACAAAAGGTGTATAGTGAAATATTGAGACTGAAAAATCCTACTGGAAAACAGAGCAGTTGTGACCTTTGGACCTCCCTAAACAGCAAGAAACGTTTCCTTCTTTGTTTCAATGTTTGTCCTGTGTGATTGATGACTTGCTGTTTGCTAGAGATGCTGCTGAAATGTCCCACATATAAAGAATGGGGCTCACACAGCACTTCCGTACAGAAGAAGCATGCTACTGTAAAGGACAGTGTGGGACCGGGCAATGAGAAAGAATGTAGAGGATATACAGAGACTGGCAGGCTGTCCACTACCCACCTGGAGTTGGTCATCGTCCTCACTGTGATGGTCACTGTCTTTAAATGTTCCCAGACACGATTCCAGGACACAAGGACATCATCATGTCCACTCTCCAGACACTCTCTAGCTAGAAAAACTCTCATCATTTTTGATCAGTCCTGATCTGTATCCCATCTTCCAGGCCTTTAGGCCCCTCATCCTCATCTTCTTTTCTTCCCCATTGCTTAAAATCTATTTCTAATTCCACTCCATGTCTAGACCATCTCCACCTATGAAGAAGCCCCTCTTTCTTCTAAATTTCGTAACATAAAACCTATGTTGAGGTCATATACCAATTACATTGTAAGCAACTCAAAATCAGTCAAATATAGACCTGCCTTTCTTACCAAATATAATATCTGACATCTAGTTCATGTTAGCAGATACTTGAGTTGAACACAGGACTTGGCTGAACCCTTCATTGCTTACTTCCTCTCCTATACATGATTCTTTTTTTTTTTTTAAGATTTATTTATTTATTTTATTTATGAGTACACTGTAGCTGTCTTCAGACACACCAGAAGAGGGCATCGAATCTCATTACGGATGGTTGTGAGCCACCATGTGGTTGCTGGAATTTGAACTCAGGACCTCTGGAAGAGCAGTCAGTGCTCTTAACCGCTGAGCCATCTCTCCAGCCCCTCCTATACATGATTCTAACTCCAATAGTTAGAAGTTTCTTTTAAAGCCAAGAATCCTGGCAAAGTCTACATGGTACAAACCAACAGCCGATGACACACGATTGCTTAACAGATTTTGGTGACAGGAAGGAGCTCAAAGCTTTCACAGGAGTCATGATGCAGAAGCAGATGCTGTTTCCCTTAAATGGTAAACATCACCTCGTGCCTGCAACACTGTTCAGGCTCAGAACAGCCTAGAGCTGCTCAATTCAGCTATTTCTCTAAGCTCCAGGGAAAATCCCCAAGATTGCCTGAGGGACTGTCAAGTCCTACCTCAAAATGAGTGACTGGCATCAGGGTGGGCAGCCATACTGTGGTTGATGCCTCAGATCTCCCTGTACTTTATCATCAAGCAGGGAAGGGTATATCACACTTCATCAATTCACATGTCAGAGACGGTTTGATTTTGTAAATGCCTTTCCTCTGGGTTCCACCTGGGACGTGGGATTTGCAAATCCATACGAGATCTTGATATGCACCTCACTGGTGGATGGAGGGCTATAGGATGAGCCTGGGCTGTCAAAGGGAAATGAAGCAGGATGTCAGCCTGTTCTTCTTCAATTCCTCCCTGCCCCTTGAATCTCCCTAGCAGACGGAGAAGAAAACAGTGCCGATAAGCAGATATGTTTGCAGGCCTGGAGTAAGAATTCACATGGAAGAGGAAAGACTGTCATTGGGATGTTTTCCTGTCTGAAATAATTGCTCTAAGACCATAAGATTTAAGTGGCAATTTTTTGAAAACCAAAAAAGAAAAGATACAATTTTGTATAAGCAAATAATTTGTGTGCACAAAATTCTATATTTCTTTCCATGCAAACAGCATCTTCACATGGAAATCGGGAAATTGAGCGTTCCATGAAATTTAGTGCATTTTGTAAACACACGTAAGAAGTAAGAGTGGTACAGTGCCATGGAATTCTGGAGAGGGTGGATGGCAGGCAACATCATCACATGCCTACGGCTGGATGGCTTGGTTACTCTGAGATTCTGTAACTCTTGTAAAAGGCAGAGTGGATGAAAGATAGAAGCTGAGGACATTCTCAAGCCTTATTTGACCACTAGACCTGCTCTCTCTGTCACCTAAGCTTATTTTAGCCTCAGACTTGCACTTATAGCCCAGGTTAACACATCAAGGTAACTCAGAACAAACAGTCTAACATGGTGCTGGCTGAGTGCATGTAAACCATTGTCTTGCCTGGCTCCCAATCTCAAATCCTCTTGAAAATGGCAACTCAGTCACTCTGGATGATTGACGAAAATGTCATAAAGTGTCTTTACAAGGAGTGCCAAGGGATTCAAAGTGGCAAAGGGGTTGGAAAGTGCTTCAGGACCAGTGATGCACTTGCAAGAACTGTGCATTTGCCTCCACAACCTAGAGGCCAGCCATACAAAGAGGACTACCAGCCTTGAGTCGTGACCTTTTGATTATCAAAGGAAGCAGACCTACCAGAATCCCTAGGAGAAAGTCAAAGCCTTCAAACTTAACTTCATTTTCTTTCCTTCTGTTGTCTGGGGAGGGTCCCACATTGACTAAGTCCAATGAAATACCAAGTCAAAAGCATCTTTGAGTCTATGTTGCCCAAACATCCTGGCACAGGAATTAGAATATAAATAATATAAATTAGGACAGATAAACCTGTCCAGGTGCCCTGAAGTTTCTAGAATGTTTAGTTTGGTTTACATTTCAGTATTTCTGGGCCATGGCAACCCAAGGTTTGTGAGTGCTACATCATGACATAAACATCATGTATAGTGCTAACACCTAAGCCACATGGGAAACTGCCTTGACTGAGAAGGGTTGTTTTCAACATGTAGAAGTCATTACACCCCCAATAATATTAGATTATAAATCTAACCTAGAAAAGAATTTGGGGACGGTTAAGCAAGAACTGGTTGGTTATTTATTTTCAAACGATTGCCTATGGAATATAAACAATATGAACAGGGACCTCTTTAATTCTTTATCTTCTATAAGGCATGTTTTCTAACTCCTCCTGTTCTCAGTCATCATTTAAAATAACTACCATTCTATATTTCAGATTCAATTGTCCAGTAGTGATAGAGCAGGAAGCTGCCTTTCCATCATTGTCATATAAGCATGTGGTGGCCTAAGAGTAGGCGTAGTCTAAAGAAAGGCCCAGCCACTCATCTCACCAAGATCATTTTTACTCTGGATCCACTGAGCTTCATTTGCTTCCAAGCTCCCTGGAGTCTCTCTCTCTCTTGCTATCACTTTGGGTCCCAAGAAAAACTGAAAAACTGATGGACATCTTAAGACAAATGACTAGACCCCACTCCT
This sequence comes from Grammomys surdaster, assembly GCF_004785775.1. NCBI lineage: Eukaryota > Metazoa > Chordata > Mammalia > Rodentia > Muridae > Grammomys > Grammomys surdaster. Next base: position 7,037,448 of record NW_021604630.1, read on the forward strand.
AAGCAACAGGGACCTTCTGGATACCAGCCAAGCCTTGCACTGGTATCCTGAGAGTGACAGTTAATCTTGACTACTGATTTGACTAAACTGAAAGATAGGTACATTTCTGGGTATGTCTGTGAGAAAGTATCCAAGGATGACTGACATGTGGAAGAGTAAGGTAAGATCCGCCATGAGTGTGCATAGAACATCCAATAGACTAGAGAACTTGGTGGAATAAAGTAGAAGAAAACTCCAGCCAGCCCCCTTGTGCTCCTCTGTCCCTTAGCTATTATATCCATTACTTCTGTCATCACATGTAGACATCAGACTTCACTCCTTCAGTCTTCCAATAAAGATGCAACAGCCACACTCTGCGGGTGTTTCTAGATACCAGCATTGATGTAGAACTAAATCAACAGTGCCCCAACAAAAAATAAATACTAATAAAAAATATAGTGCTGGGTTGATTAATTATCTAGTAATGTGTAAGTTCTGATAGCCAGCATGTACAGAACAGCTTCTGTGCACGTAGCATTTTGGCAAAAGAATGAGTTGTCTCCAGACATTGGATCATGTCAAGCACAGAGCCTCTTTATCGGGCTGTGATTACTTTTCCAGATTTTGAAATGGAAGGAATGGAGTGTAAAAGAGAAAAACAATACTGATAGCAAAGCATGTTTCTTGTCAGTAAAGACACTGCATTAAGCCTATGGACAGTTGTTAGACACAGAGGAAGCAGAATTGCTAGGAGATGATTTGATCCATAACCATAAGCTGTATAGTGCTGTCAAAATGCCATGAAGATAATTGGCCTCTGGGTATTTAAAATGTGGTCTTTGTCCTTCCTTTTATAGTTGATTCCGAACAGCTTTATGTGTAATAAGCCAACTAGATCTAGGCGATGCCATCATTTAGAGATGTGTGTCCTAGGAGTTATAAAGACACATCAAATATACCTATAAACACCTGCCAGATAGTGAGCGATAAAGAAAACTTCCTGACCGATTAATCAAAGCCTGGAAATGCAAGCTCAGTGTACTATTCCCCTTGGCAAATGCAGTGGAGGAACAGGGCTGGTCTAAAGCTAATCATCAATCTTGCATTCTCAACCTGGAATCTGGGGGCAAGTTATTTTCTTAAATAACATTGGCACACCTTTGGTAAGAGAGAGCTTCATCTCGCAATTCCATTTTGACCTGATGGACACATTCTTTGGCTCAAATAGTAGTTCCTTTTCTTCTTAAAAGATTTGGCTCTACAGGCAGTATACTTTTGAGCAAACTCCATTTAAAGACAGAAGATTTTGAGGAAAGTAATAGATATCAGTAGGTTGCTTCTTTGGCTAGCATTAAGACGATCAAGACTGTCTGCGGTTGTGTTCCTTTAGACACATGCGATAAATTAATCATATCGCATAATGGGTATATTGTCAACTTGACAGGATTTAGAATCACGTGATAAAGCCTTTGAGGCATTATCTAGGTTCCGTTAACTGTGGAAGCACCACTTTCTGGGCTGGGGTCTCAGGACAACTAAACAGGAAAATGCAACTGAGCACTCCCATTGATTGCCCCTGTGCATCCTGACTACAGATACCAGGTGATACACACTCCTTCTGCCATGTCTTCCCCATGTGCTGGCCTGTCTTTCCTACTGAAGCACAAAGATCACCTCAAAGTGTGAGCCAAAATAAATCTTTCCTTCCGTAGGTAATTTTTGTTATTCACTTTGTAATAGAAGCATGTAAGGGAACTAATCTATATTGGGCTTGGAAGACATTTATCCTTTTGCACAGAGACACAGACAGATTTCAGGCTGCTATCTCTGTCTCTACCCCTTCTGCACAGCCAGAGACTACCTACCGCACTAACTTCCTGAGACAAGCCCAGGAAATGGCCTTTCCATGTCTGTCCACTCTAATTAAATTCCAGGTAAAAACCTCAGTCTTGGTTCTATTCAGACCCTTGTGGTTTCTGATGCAGATAACATGCTATGGCTGGCCCTGTTACCAATGTGCCTATTCACTGCTGGAACTAGGTTGATAATTCAGAGATGTCCCCTGACTTCTCAATCTCTGTCCATGTATGACTCAATGATAATGATTGTCCCTTCTTATTATTCTTGTCTGACAACCTAGCATGTATCTGTCTGTTTGTCTATCAGTCCATCCTATTAGTTCTGTCTCTCTGGAAAACTCTGATGAACACAGACAGTGTGACTATTAGTGCTATTTCTCTTGCCTATTGTCAGGAACTAGGTATAAAAACTGTAAGTTAAGGTAAAGAGAAGACACAGTGAAGATGCTCTGTCAATATGATGGTCCCAAGTCATGTGTGGTATTGAATTCAAAATTTAAATTAAGATTCAATAAAATCCGAAACTAAGTACTTCAGTTGCACTGGCCACGAAAAGACAAATAAAAACAGCTGGTAGAATATCTAAATACAATTAGACATGAAGCATATGGCTAGTGGTTATCATATTGGTCAGCACAGATATAACACAACCCTGTCCTCAGAGAATATTTTGTGAAAACACCACAAAGTACCAACCTCAGATTTCCTCCTCATTCATACAAATGGTAGTTTATACTCTGCCTGCTATCTCTTCCCTTGACTGTGTCTCAAAAGACTCTCATGTTTATGAGCAGCTGAGGCTGTTATATGCTGTGCTGTATAAAGTATGTTCTTAAATATTACCTTGGACACTAATTAGTGGGATTTGAAAGTGGACAGGCATTGGCATTGTTAAGGTTAATGGCTTAATCCTTTAGGACAGGAGAATCCAATCCTTCCAGGGCTTATTAAAAAGACTTTTATTGATGCTCAGAGAATGCAATGTTCTATTATCCACAAGTACTATCTGTTAGGATAGAACATCTATATGTCCTTTGAGTGATTGGTGTTTAGAAAACCCTTCCAGACACTGGAATTTCTTACCAGGAAAGGAAACTGCTAATAAAATGAAAGATAGTTTCTCAGATATTTCTAGAATTACCAATGTCTAGACTTGTTTTATATTCTCTTTCTTTATAATTAACAAGAAGTAAATAGTTAATTGTACAGAGATAGGATAAATAAAAGAAATATCTAAACACAACTGATTTTGGAGAATTTCTAGTTCTTGTGCCTATATTATTTAAACACGTGATTCTGAAGAATAAAGATCTAATGGAGGAGATGAAGGTTGAGGAAGATTTTTGGAACAAAAGGAGTTGTATTGTAATGGGTCCTCTGATTCCTTCCTTGTCAGGATTATCCGTGCACCAAGAAAACATACAGTGAGTTAGCTGATAAAAGTTGCAGAGACATTTGAAGCCTAGTAGCATAGATGAACAAAACTGTCCAAATTTCAGAAAACAAAGAAAAGTGAGAAGAGCAGAGGAGTAGAAGAGATATGTCTTCACCAAAGGGAGATATATAGATATATCACAAGATACATTCACAAAATACCACCGTGTAAAGTCTAAACCTGTGCACTCACTGGTTCTGTATGTGCTAGTCTTTACTCTAACTAACCATTGCCCATATTACTTGAGAGCAAATATTATCCCCTGTCTCTCCCTCCCCACCAGCCCCGCTGTGTGCGTGTGTGTGTGTGTGTGTGTGTGTGTGTGTGTGTGTGTATGGTGAATGCATGTGTCAGTGTGTAGTCACATTTATGTGGGTGCATGTATGTGCAAGTACACATGAATAAATGTATATGTGGAGTCCAGAGATTGATATCAGGTGTCCTATTTGATTACTATCCACTTTATTTGTCAAAGGTGTCTTGACCTGGGGATCCCTTTTCAGCCTCCTGTCACAAGTCAGCTGCCACATCTGACTAGTTTTCATATATGAGCTAGGGATCCAAATTCTAGCTCTCACATACTTTCAGAGCAACCACTTTATACAAAGAACCCTCAGACATTATTTCTTACAACCTTCAGTGTCCAGCGCATACTAAATGTTCAGCAAAGATCACTACTAATTGTCATCTAATGTATATGCAATATACATAGATAGTGCAATATACAATAGTGCACCTATCTCTGGAGATATCTACTTTCGGAATCCCAGACCTATGATGCTATATTATGAGGCAAAGAGAAATTAAAGATGTAGACTGAATTCAAGTTTTTGATCAACTGACCTGGAGCTCAGGAAACCCCAAAGAGGAGGGGGAGAAAGAATTGTAGGAGCAAGAAGGGTTAAGGACACCACAAGAACATGATCCACAGAAAAACCAAACAGGGCTCATCAGGGCTCACAGGAGTCGAAAGAGCAAACACTGTGCCTATTTGAGTCTGTGTTAGGTCCTCTCTTATATGTTATGGTTGTGGGACACCTAACAGTGAGAATTGGGGTATCTCCAACTCGTTCACCTGATCTTGAGATCCTTTCCCTCCTAATGGGCTTGCCTGACTCAGCCTTGATATGAGGGTTTGTACACAGTCTTAGCTTCTTACGCTGTGTTTGGTTGACATTCTTGGGAGGCCTGCTTTCTTATGAAGGGAAAGAAAAGAGGAGTAGATCTATGGGAGAGGAGAGGTAGAGGAGGCAGGCAACTGGGAAGAGTGGAGGGAGGGAAATCCAAGGTTGGGATGAAATTTTTAAAAATATGAAAAAGGAAAGGAAAAGATCTCTATGCATCATCCCACTGTACCCAATCTTGAAGAAAGGAAGGAGGCAAGTGATAACTTACAGCCTGACAGCAGAGCTCTATGACATGATGTAGGAACTTCTTCATTTTGTCTACCCATTGCTGACTTTAAATACAGATCAAATGAGTTTCAACCAGAGAACATGATGACCTCCAGAAAGTATGAGGCAAAGAATTGATGCTACCATCGAGTCTTCCAAGAGGGCTCGACCAATGCCCGATTTTTGTCTAATAACACCCCTGTTAAGCTTCTAAAGTATTACACTGGGAGCTGATAAATTTGTTGTTTGCAAGCACTAAATCTGTGATAATTTGTTATAGCTGACATAGACGATGAATGCAATTGAGATCTTTCTCTCTGATTCTTGAGAAAAGACACTATCAATTCATTATTCTAACCGCCTCTGACAACCATCAAATATTCAAGTTGTCAACCCAAAGTGCAACACCAATGCAAGTATGTGGCTCAAAAAGAATCTGGAACGTTGTTCAAAGGAAAAGCTGCTTCTGCATTTTAAAACTGTGCTTTGGTCTCCACCACTGGTGGCTGGCTCTCTCTCTTTTTTTTTTTCCAATATATAAGTCCTTTATTGCCCAAATTATACTTGTGATCAGGATCTTGTTTCTGGAGCTAGGAATCTGAGGCCTCACTCATCAGCCTGCTGCACGGTTCCCTTCTCAGACACATAGATGCCATCCAAAAACTTTCTGATATCTTTGTTTTTAACTGTTGTAGCTTGCTGAATCAGAGCCGCTGAATTTGAAACAAGCTCAATATCATTTCCTTCAAGGATTAATTCATCCTTCTGGGCTTGGGAGACAGAACAAGCAACACCTGTCCTCATCCGAACCCTGCGGATGTATTTTTCACCCAAGAAATTTCGGATTTCAACCAAAGACCCATTCTCCTGAATAACAACGTTGATGGGGAAGTGAGTGTACACAGACCTCATCTTGTAACAGAAGCCCAGTGTAACACCCTTGATCATGTTCTGAACGTGACTGCAGATGGTTCTGATAGTGGCCAGTTCCTTTCTGTTACCCCACCACTTATCAACCCAGAGCCTTTTCTTTTTCTTTCCAAGAAGACTCAGCTCTACGTTGATGTGATTGAAGTCTCTCCACAGAGTTCCCCTGGGGCCCTTCACAATGACGGTGCGGTGGTGGCTGGCTCTCTTAAAACTTAATTCTTCACTTAAAATATACTTGTGTAGGGAAACTTGATTCCAGGTAAACATGTATCTGCCTCTCTCTCTCTCTCTCTCTCTCTCTCTCTCTCTCTCTCTCTC
>NW_021604630.1:7043372-7064326 GCF_004785775.1 Grammomys surdaster
CTCTCTCTCTCTCTCTCTCTCTCTCTCTCTCTCTCTCTCTCTCAGGGCCAAGCACCAGAATAATAGGTATATTTGATGATTTAATTGATAGTTATAAATAAAAAATCGAAAGAATCAATGCTATCAAGATAATTATTAACAAGTAGCTCTGTTGGACTTGTTTCAAAGCAAAAGCTATTTTTTTCACTTAGTTGGAGATAAACAAGGTTTTTCCAAAATATTCATTAAAATATATACACACACACACTCATGTGCCTTGACCTAATCCCTAATCTCTCTGCAGATGCCAAAAGTCGTCCTTCCATTTTGTAACAACCTCTCCTAAGCAGCTTGAATCTATCCAGCCCCTTGCCTCAGGATTGGGAAGGGTTGGCTCTATTATATTCTTATCTTCTCTAGAGGATAGAGAAGTATAGAATTTAAAGAAAACTGACTAAGTAAAATAACAATCCTATGAAGAGGGAAGACTCCAGGATCTGCAAAGATGGATCAGTCGTTAAGAACATGTCCTGTTCTCAAAGAGGACCTGAGTTTATTTCTCAGCAACCCTACTGGGTGGTTCACAACTGCCTGCAACTCCAACTCCAAGGGGACCAGAGCATTCACAGGCAAACTCACTCATATGCACATAACCACTAGAGACACCACACAGAGATACAGATAACTAACTATAAGATAAATATTTTTAAAGGGAGAACCTGATTATAAAATTGTACAATGAAACTCCATTTTGAGACATACAGTCCTTCATAGTGTACTACATGGTATCTGGTGATATCTTAGATCTCTCATAACAAGCAACATGTTAAGGAAACTATGTCTGTGGAATTCCCAGGGAAGAGCACATAAATTGGTTGTCCAGTTCCAAATGGCCATCCCTGAAAACATACATGAACATATGTATATGAGCATACATACATGAACAGGCTATATTTAGGAATATGTATGCATTCATAGTGAATAAAGAAGCTATGGATTTGAAGGAGAGCAGGGAAGGTATATAGGAGGCTTGGAGTGAAGAAAGGGAAGAGAGAAGTGTTGTAATTACATTATAACCACAAAAATTTTAAAAAAAGTTTATTTCTGGCACCATTGTCATTTCTCTGCCTCTTGCCTACCCTTCCCCATCCCTGTGCTTTTATACTACCATTGACCCATGTCCACATTTCTAAATACTACCTCTACTTTGGATAAAAAGCACCAGGCACCTACCTAAGTGATACAAGGCTCAACCTATGCCTGTGGAGTTCCACAATGGCTGCCTAGACATAAACAGCTCTGAAGGTGAGAGAGGAAAATGACTCGTTCCATGAAATCAGCTTCCTGTAGCAAAGCAGAGGGCCAGAGAATAGCTGAGGCACTCAAGAAGATGGATGCCAAACACAGAGCAACTGAGACAGGTCTCATATTAGGACAACCAAAAATTGCTTATTTTTTGCTTTTTTGTCTATTGAAGTGCTAACTTGTCTTAATTACATCCCCACTATACCAGTGGTATAATTTTCTTCAAAAATCACTAAAAAGACAATGATGCTGCAGCTGTTCCCTCCTTTCTTTCTCTGTTTTCCTTCAAGGTACTATTAACTGCTTACTTTTTTCAGGATTTCCTTTATCCATCCATTCATTCATTCATACACACACACACACACATACATATGTTCGTTCATTCATTTATATATTGAGCATGTGTGCTACATTTGGGCATGTGTCCTGGAGGCCAGAAGAGAGCATCACCCTGGAATTGAATTTGCAAACAGCTGAAAGTCCCCCAACCTGGATGCTCAGATCTGAACTCAGGTCCCATGAATGAATAATATAAAGTGTTACCCACTGAGTCAGCACTCTAATCCCTGTCCTACAGTCCAAGGTTCTCATTTTCACTACATAAACAAGCCTGGCCCCTCTTTTCTTTTCTGTAGCACTTTCTCTTTTGCATATTTACCATCTCTCCAACATGGGCAAGTGTACTTGGAAAAATGTTCATTAGCTGTTTTTATTTTCATTTCTCTTCCAAGCAATCCAGGACTAATTAAAGAAGGAGAGACTCTTGAGATAACAAGGAAAGTTATAGATTAAAAACAGATTCATTAATTTAATTAAGATTTTAAAGTTAATTTCCACTTTATTAAAAGCAACCAAAAAAAAGGTAAGAGGGAAGCAAGCTAAACAACATTTCAAAAAAAAAAAAAACAATCAGACAAATTAGAACATGAAGTACTCTACAGGAAAATGCTTTGTTTCTTCAAGCCAATGCAGGGTTAAGAGGCGTCAGGGAATTTTTCAGAATGACTTCAGTGAATGTTTTCTCTAGTAGGCAAAATGGAAACTACTTTTGTGGACTTTCAACTGACCTGTGCAGAACTTGTCTGCTGGACCTGGGATCTGAGGACCTGAAAGAGTGAGGAAGACTACAGTCTGATACTATAGACTGTCTTCCTTCAGTTTCTGTGTACTTTTATACAGGAATGTAACAAAGAAAGCAATGACCCAAGGAAGGCTGCTTGAATTCAGAAAACCACGGTCTAGAAAACATGAACAGAAACACATGCACAGTAAGCACATACTAAATACTGACAGAGCAGCCCTTTCCCAGAACTTTCTCAGGACAAACTGAATCAATCACAATTGCCTGGCATATGCTATAGATTATATCTGGGAAAGCATGAAATCAAAGTAGAAGCCATATCCAGATTCAGGGTACACTAACCAGATTGGGTTCTATAGCTGTGATCTGATATTCAACAAGAATGAGCATCTCTTATAAATTCAATGTAAACGTTTGTCACTGGAGGCATGAAATCAGTTCCAAGAACAATTCAGGAAACAAAATGCACCCCGCACAAAAGGCTCTCTGTCTTTTGTCCTGGAGCCTGTCTCATGTTTCCCCAAGGCATTGTTCACCATGTATCATTCTTTTGATCATGTTCGGACAACTTTTTTGGTTCAAAGTCCAATACATCACTACTGAAACTACCCATCTACAAAGATCCATAGATGACATTTTGGCAAGTGGAGCTGTTATATCCAATAAACCGTTGTTTAAAAAACAAGCTGCAGACCAGTTGTGGCCAGCTGTTGATCCTGGCTGGATATTTAGAGATTAAGAGACACAATGGACACAAAATACAAAATGGACATTTTAAACTTACAAGTTTTAAAGACAACTGAGAATTGAAGACGAGATAGGAAAGGCAGCACACTGCTTCAGGAGCAGGAAGTGGCCAACAGGAAGCAAGGCCACAACAACACTGTGTCAGAGGAGGACCTAACAAGGCACTTCCTCTTAGTTACATGTTTTCTTTCTGCTTCTTGTGGTCCTGAATTTATATGGATTCTTCTAATACCGTCCATTCTGGACTTATTTTGCAACCTTCATTTCGAATGTAGCGATATAGTGATCAGAATGTAGCGATTTTAAGGATTTTAACCTCTTTGGATGCCATGTCTCCCAACTACACTCTCCCTGGGGTGGTGGGTATCTCCTGAGATTTATTTCCTTAAAGTTCTCTCAATATTACACTAAAGAATTCTTCTTAATGTCATTGAAAAGGATTGTGGAAAGTTATAGGACTCCCAAATTAACTCTTTGGGGAAGATTACAGGGATCACAGTTCTACTGGTAAGAATATAGGTACAGCTACTTCAAATGGTGGGATCTTCTGTATTATTCCCACATAGTACAGGTTATAGCTTTTAACATATCTCAGCTTCAGGATACTTCAGTAACTATAAAGCAAGTGTGAACCACATATATTTAATATTATTTGGTAACTATAAAAATGAATATAATGTACTTAGATCATATCACCACCTACGCCCTCTTCCAATTTAGATTTTTCCCATGATTCTTACATTGTCTAAAACCTTTAACTTCTTAAAATTAATAAGAACTCGTTTTAACAGTGTTAACTTGAAATTGCACTGTTATATTAAGATTTCATGAAATACTTCTGTGTGGTAACTGAGGATACAAATTATCTTAATTATTTAGAGGAAAATATGGCAGAAGGTATTAAATAAAACTGTGAGATCTTTGAGTCATTACTTAGGAAAATTCACAATAAAAGATGAGACCAAAAGGAAGTTGCTTTCAAAACAGAAGGAAGCGTGTTTGGTGATTTCTGAATTGAATACCATGAAGAATCAGGTATGGAGAAAATGTTCAGAACAGAGACAGAAGCAGACTCAGGAAGAAAGAGGGCAACAGGCAGAATCATTCCAGCAAGGGAAATATGATTGAAACAATGGAATAAAATGGGGCAACAGTACAATCTCTGCCTAACACCATATGTATCAGGTCTGTCACTTTCCATATCCGTTTTATTATAATCAAACTTTACTTCATTCTTTTTCCTGATTTTTGTCTTCAAGATAGGCATTTTTAATGATATCTCCACAGGTTCTGGATGGTTTGGAGGAAAAATGCTATGCAAATCTAAGATATAAATGAATCTCATCAGTTGCACCATCTGTGATTTTAAAATTAGGAATATGCAATTCAGTATTGAATGAGTTTATCGTTTTCACTAGGACACATAAGTGTGATTCAGATACACAAAGTCTATTCCTTCTTGCTTTCTGGGATGCGGTAGCTATGTGCCCCTATGCACACACATACACACACACTTCAACTGAATGAAAGTTGATCACTACTGGGTACAGAGTGGGCTGGTGTGTTAGATCTGCTTTTGCTTCCATCTCTGTGTTTCTTATCTATTTACTAAATCACAGCCTCTCTTATTTTCATTCCTATTTTCCCTGTGGCCTTTGCTTTCTCACTGTTCTGGGGGCTTCCAATGAGCTTAGCAGTAACTAGTCAGCTCGCCTGTGTTTGTAGGCACCGCACAAATACCCCTTTTCTTTCAAGTTCCCAAATCACCCCATTGTAATTGAATTCCCACCATGAGAACATTTTTCCAAAATCCCAGTGGAGAAGTTAATGCCACGTGCTAGTCAATATTCTGTCACTGTATGTTCTTGGCGAGTTGAAGGAAACTATAGCTAGATAAAGTTCAGTAAGTGGAAACTATGATGACTACATGGTCGCTGGTATTGTGAATGTGTCAGATCCATATCTGATAGCATGTATGTCATCTATGCCAGACTGATACTATGCAATACACTTGAATCTGTCAGAACTGCGGATATGAGGGCAACTCTGGGTACCTAAGATCCTTGTTATCTCACAGTGAGGCATTCTGCTTCTCCCAAGAACCTGTAATACGTGAACACTTATATAGGGGAGACTTTAATTCTCCACTGCAGAAGTCATGACATTGCTCCAAATCCTAGAAGACTGGGTTGTAATTCTTTCTTTCAGGATTGTCATCAACATTACCCAGTGCCTTTCTGCCCCAGAGAGAACACAGGACAATATGACTCACTTCTCATGGGGCATATAGTGTCATAGGATTCAAAGACTGTATTGTGAAACTTGGGTTTTGTTTTTCAGCCTCCAGGGTTGATGTGTCTAACCAAATTACTTACATTTTCATGCTGATCTGGGTGTAATATGAGCACAGTGTGTCAATGCAATGTTCCAGGTACTATCCACAAGGGCAAGTTTCTTGGGAACATGATATTACAGGGAGCGAGATGGAGAGTGTTCACACTATTTTCCAACCACAGGAGATGGAAACTGGGTTAGGAATTTGTTTCTTAATAGAATGGAAAGAATACATTTTCTAATGGCTGTACCCTATGTGTCTGAGACCTATTAATTTGCTTTCATAAATGTATTACATCTGGCAAAGCTAGAGTAGACCACTGTCATTCCCTAGGATATGTTTTGTTTTCCTAGAGGATGAAAAATTAAATGGCCATCTGACACGGCTCCCCCCCCCCCCCTTGCATCCTTTATGATGTTAAAATGTCTCCAATTTTTGGCCATTTTATTTGTTGCGATTTTTTTTAATCATGAACACAGACATTGCTTATTTAAATTTAAGTATATTGAATCATAGTTTATTTTATTGGTTCCCACTTGGCCTTTCCCACGACTCAGACCTACAAACCCTGAACATAATGTAAGACTTCCACTAACTCCAAAATATTTATGTCCAATCACATACGTAGGCCTAGAAAATTGGCTCTCTGTGAACCACTCTGGTCCAAGATCTAGGTATCATATGGCCTCTGTCTTAGAGTTTTCTTGCTGTGGAGAGACACCAACTCTTACAAAGGAAAGCATTTCACTGGGGCTAACTTAGAGTTCAGAGGTTTAGTCCGTTATCATCATGGTAGGAACTATGGAGGCATGTACACAAATATGATGCTGAGAGTTCCACATCCCAATCAGCAGGCAGCAGACCAGGCCTGAACATCTGAGACATCAAAGCCCACCCCTTAGTGACATACTTCCTCTACCAAAGCTACACCTACCCCAATAAGGCCACACCTATCCCAACAAGGTCACACCTCTTAATAGTCCCAATCCCTATGAGCCCATGGGGACCATTTTTATTCAAATCACCACAGCCTCCACATCACGTCATATGACATCCACGGTGACACTTTACGTCATCAGCTGCTTGTGTAGATTCTGAGGACTGACCTATTTGCATATCTCCTTTTCTCTAAGGCTGTGCAAGTAAATGGCCACAGACCCACTTACAAAGTCCTAGAAGAACCACTATGGTTTACAACTCCTATGGAACTACATAGTCCTTCCTCCTGGGTAGTTGCTTCTCTTGCAGTCACTGGTCTCTGAGACAGGAGACTTGTCTTCTCCTTGGAACACTGGTTTTAAACCTAATTTACTGACTGCCTTTAGTCTAAACTGAACAATTTCTTGTTGGCTAGTCTTTATCTTGTCTCTAGGAAAATTATAGGTTTTGAACTATTTCCATAGCTGACTGTAAGACAAGAAAGACCACAGCTATTACTCCAGCTTTGTCACATACCATAACTGTCCCCATCTTGCTTCAGATAGTTAAGCACTGCCACCTGGCTTTATTATTTTAAAAAATCTGATCATCTCCCTTCTTCTCAAAGAGCAAAATCTGCAATTACATCCATTACCATGGCCTCTGACTTATAGTGGTCGAATACCACTGAGCTCCTCTATATCTCAAGCCTTTCACTGCTGAGTTCTTTGCGGCTGGGCTGCTATAAACACAGTTCCTCCTGAAATCATCCTGGAAGACAGTATCGCTCACTTAACATGCCAAATTTTCTGTGTGTCTTATTAATTTTTCCTACATGCTTCCTCGATGATTCACTTAAAGTTCATTCAGGATGTCTACATCCCTCTCCAAAGTCCCAGCATCACAGCTGCCTAGTGGCACATACATACTCTCTCCAAAGCTTCCTGCCAAGTTCATTAAGTCAGTATTACAAGGTTCTTCCCCACTGAAAACTGCTCCCTTAGCTAGCCTCAAATTTCACGTTGTGCCATAAATCAGGACCTCAGATATTAGCCATTAGCTAGAAGGAATGGATCACTTCTGTGGGGCAAAATTATTCAAAGGGATGTATAGATTTTTATTCAAAGGAATCTATAGATTAAAGACTTTCAAGTGTCAATTCAAATGTCTTTATCCTATGGCTGATGAAGGCCCTGATCTTACAAAGCATACATGTGGAAAATGAAAGCTATGTCCCTTCTGGGGCTTAGCTACATTGATCACTCATTGCAGAGAAGGATCCTCAATGTTTTCTATTCCCTGAGTAGAGGTATCTCTCAAAAGCTGTAACAGAGGATTTTCTGTGTTCAAACAAACCTTAACTAGTGAGAAACTACCCTCAAACTGTACTACTCACTGTTGTATTCTTATGTAAATTGTCCCCAGAATTTGGAGAATCTTTATAATTACTGTCCTTTCAAAGTCCCGAAATATCTTGGTTATTGCTTTTAGCAAGCATTTCCACCAGTAAAGATTGTGCTTTACCACCAGTGACAGGAGTTTTTAGTTTCAGATTTATTTATTTATTTTGGATATATAAGTGTATACCTGAGAATGCATGCAACACCCCCATGAAGATATCCAAAGCCAAAAGACAGTATTGGATTCTCTGGATTTGGAGTTACAGAGATTGTAAGCCACCTGATGTGGGTGCTGGGAGACAGGACCAGGTCCTCTGCAAGAGCAGCAAGTGCTTTTAATTGTTGTACCACCTCTCAAGCCCAAATCAGTGACAATCTAAACACCACTGTACTCTGGAGTAAATCTGGCTGGAGAAAGCTTATTGGAAAGTGTCCTCAGGACCTACACAGTAGATTGTCCTATGAGCATCTCCAGACATAGAGCTCTTTATCAAAGTTGCCCAATCTTTTTTTGTTTGTTTGTTTCTTTCTTTTGGTTTTTTGAGACAGGGTTTCTCTTTATAACCCTGGGCTATCCTGGCACTCACTCTGTAGACCAGGTTGGCCTCAGAGATCCGCCTGTCTCTGCCTCCCAAGTGCTGGGATTAAAGGCGTGAGCCACCACTGCCCGGCCAAAGTTGCCCAATCTTAAAACAAGGAACCAATACTGTTATATACCTGAATTGACCAGCCATTGGTTATAGGCTGCTCCTGGAAAGAATTTTGAGTTTGACAATTCTGTTTAGATAAAGCCAAGTCTTTGGAAAGCAACTCAGCTGAGACTTGCCAGCTATCAGACTCTCTGCATCTGAAGAAAATAAGTGCTTCTGTTCTGAACGAATAACAAACAGTACCATAGCATCTGGGAAATTTAGCTTATCTTGGTGGTAAGTGGAACTGTAGCCCTTGAAAGAGATCCACATACTGAATAACACAACCTATTCATATGTTATCCAACATGGCAGAGGACCTGGGAAAGAGAGCATTGTTCCAGATTACCTGTGTGAACCAAACTCCTTCATGTGCATCCTTAAATGGTTTATCTTTGTTGTTTTCTGGTTTTTTGAGACAAGATTTCTCTAGCCGTAACTGTCTTAGAACTCAATCTCTAGATCAAGTTGGCCTCAAACGCAGAGACGCGCCTGCTTCTGCCTCCTGAGTGTTGGGATTAAAAGTATGCCCCACCACTACCTGACTTTTTTTAAATGTTTTCTTTTCTTGATGTGCACTACGGTCAAGAAGAGATAGGACTACGGAAGTCTAATCACAGAGATGGAAGGATAACCTAGAAAATGGAAGAAGCTCCAAGCCAAAAGCTGTAGACACCCTCTAGAAGCTGAGAATTTGTTCTACAGAGACTCTAGAGGGAAATGCAACCTCCCACCTGTTTGGGATTCTAACACACAGGATTCCAAGAAATATTTTCATGTCACTAAGTTAGTGATAACATATTTCAACACCAATAGAACACCTACTTTCTAGTATAGGATAAGTAATCTGGTTTTACAGAAACAGTTTGGATGTAGACTTACCAGTAGGTTGGAGAGCATGATCTTGTTTATCCTTATCCTCGTTATCTGCTGCTGGAATCGTGGCAAACAACCCCAACTGCAGGAAATGATTGAACTGTCCTTATGCAATCAATTCTGAGCTCAGTCATAGCCTCATCCTGGGCCTCAGCAATGTGTTCATCCTCCAGATGCCCCACCATCTGTCTTTGTGTATTAGTTTAGGGTTCTCTAGAGGAACAGAACTTATAGAATGAATCTTTCTATACATAGAAAGGAGATTTATTAGAATGATGTACAGGCTGCAGTCCAGCTAATCTGACACTGTCTGGCTATGAATAGAAAGCCCATGAATCCAGTAGTTGATCAGTCCACAAGGCTGGAAGTCTTAGCTAGTCTTTAGTATACAATGGAATCCTGATGAAGTAGGATCAAATCCCAGTGAAGGAATAGACTTTCTTGTAGGTGAAGGCAAGTAGTCAAAGAGCAAAAGCTTTCTTCTTCCATGCCTCTCTATAGACTTCCAGCAGAAGGTGTGGCCCAAATTAAAGGTATATGTCTTCCTACATCAAGATCTGGCTAAAAAAAATAAATAAAAAAAAAATAAAAAAAATAAAAAATAAAAAAAAAAGATCTGGCTAAAAAGCATGCCTTTTCCCAGATCAAAAGATCTAGATTAAAGGAATGTTTTCCAACTTCAAAGATCCAGATTAGAAGTGAATCTTTTTTCTTCAAATTAAGCAAGAAATTTCTCCCAGGTGTGCCCTCCATTTTGGAGTTTCAGTTCCAGATGTAGCCAAGCTGACCCCTGAGAACATCCATCACATTTTGCATCTACTTTCGGTCTCTAGATATCAGAATATGAGATGCTGACTCATAGTCACAAAATCAAATCATTTTTAATTTTCCAAGGAAAAACTAGAATGGTGGAGTATAAAGGGCTATGAATGAATGTATATTCATACAGGTATAGCAGACTATCTTATCCTCAGCCCCACTGACTCTTTGGGACAGACTTCTTGTCGTGACAGCCTATTCTACACATCTGTCTGCTTTCTGCTATCTTCCCAAGACATGCCAGTAGCATCTCTCCAGTTCTCCCCAACTGCTGTCAAAATACATCAACTTGACTGAGTTGAAAGATGTCCAGGATCGGTAAAGCACACCTCTGGGGCTGTCTGCGAGATCATTTCTAGAGAGGAGTGACATGACAGAGTGAAAGACCCATGCTGAATGTGGGTGGCACTATCCAGTGAATTGGGACCCTGGATGGAATACAAGTGGAAGATGAGGAGCCCAGCCAGAATATGAAAGCTGCACACTTCCTGGTCAGGCCCGTTTACCCCTGCTGCTGTTGCCTGTGAAAAGAACATGCTGATTGCTTCAGCTGTTCAATGTAATTCACACTACCTACTCTTCAAGGAGTTTCCAGGACTTCTGTGTTGGAATGCATCATTGCTACCTCCTTGTTCTGAGACTCCCAACTTCAGGAAATAAGCAGCTACCAGGTTCTCTTCCTCTCTGATATATAGATGGTCATTGCTACACTACCATTCCAACCTAAGCCAACCTAAAATATATATATATATATATATATATATATATGTATGTATGTGTATTTTTGTGTGTATGCGCATTTTTTTTTCTTTTTCTTTTTCTTTGTTCTGTGCCTTGGTGTTGTATCTGTGTGACAGTGTTGTATCCCCTGGAACTGAAGTTACAGACAGTCGTGAGATACCATGTGGGTAATAAGAAATGAACCCAGGTCCTCTGGAAGAGCAGCCAATGATCTTCACTGCTGAGCTATCTCTCCCATCCATGCCCTGTGTTTTATAAACTTTAAAATATAGGCTGCACATCTCAAAGACGTAATGTCCCTTGTCCATGTCCCACTACAAAGTGGTCTGTTCCCTGGCTATGTACCAGTCTGCCGCCTCTCTGGACTTCTGGAATAGTAACTACTTCTAATTAGCTTGCTGGGCACCATTCAGATATGCAGACAAATCAAATAAAGCATAGCAAGTTGACCCAGTTTTCTTATCCTTTCAAGTATTTAAAGTTTCTTTCTTCAGAACTTTTGTGGATAAATTGCTGCTAATGGTGGTTGTCAGGGAAGCATTTCTGCTAATTAGCATTCGTGACGTGCCAGAGAGAGAGAGAGAAGCAAATAGGTGGTTCCCACAATACCCTCTTCCCTCCTTATCTTGAAGTGAAAAGCCCTGTACTCTTTGTGCTCCGAGGCCTGGGGCTCAGCAGTCCCTCCTTTCCAGACAAGAGGTCATTCCTAAACCTGCCTCTGAGAGTCCTTCATCAATAAGCCATCAGTTGCCCAGGGTCGGTTTGTTTTGTTAATTTGCAGTTCTATTTTTACGGAACAGAAAAGTAAGATCAATAGCAACCATAGGGATTTCTAGATAGCTCCACTCTCGGCTCTCACTTGAATCTGAGAGCATAACAATGTCAGCAGAATTAATTAAATTGCCATCACTCTGTCTCTCTCATCAGTCACTCACTCATACACTCTTGTGTTAACACACATTGAAATCAGCAGAATACACATTTACATATGCACCCACCTACGCTTGAAGGAAAATATGCTAATTTCCTTCGTTTGTATCTGAGGGTTTCGATCACTTGAAAGCATATTTAAAGCATACAGGGATTGTGAGGCAACTCGGCTTTCTCAAAATGCCAAACGGGGAGCATCTTGAGGAATCTTTGTCAGACCCCTGAAAACATGAATCTGTTAAATGATTAATCAATTGCCTAATCAAACATGGATCGATAAAGTCGAGGGGAGGAGGATATTATATCCTAATTAATTTGTGAGGTATGATCAAGCTGAAATCAGAGAGGGGTTTGAATCCTGAGGAAGGAACAGCACTACAAAGTAGTAAGATCGGGTGGTGCTGGACCCAGAAAATCTGTTAATGTGGCTGGTCCACAGGGCAGGGAGGCATGAGGGAGTACAAATGGGGGATCATAGTTATGGGCATCAGGGTGAGGGGAATGGAGGACTGCAGCTATGACTAACAGGGCAAGGAGGCATGGGAGAGTCTAAGTATGGCTACCTGAGCAATGAACCATGGAGAGTGCCAATCTGAAGTGCCCGGCACCCAGGAGAATCTTGATCAGAATTTCCTCCATCCTTCCTCCATATTCATGAATAGGCTCCAAAGATAGGACACCCATGCATGATTTATAATGGGTTGGTAAGCTCTGTGATCGCAGCCACCATCGGTTGTTGTCCTGGCATCCGTGTATCGACTTAAAACTCCCTTACATTGTGATCCAGTCAGGGTTCAACCATGGATACCAAAGCCATTCATAGTGGAACCTAGTCCTTCCTCTTCTTCCCCTGCTAATACATCATAGATCTTTGACGTCCAGGAAGTACATCTCAGCCTGTGGCTCACAGATTTACAACCTCTAAATGGGATCTTCCATGTGACCTCTCGGAGTAGAGCAGTCCCCTTTTATGTGACCTAACTTCTGCCTTGAACTTCAGGCAGACAATACTTACTCTACATGCAAAGAAGAACTAATGTAAGACCCCAAAACGATCATTTGCTTCCTGTGTCTGTGAGACAAAGTGGGGCTAGTTAATTAATATACGTAGATCAATAGCAATATGGCTGTCATTATTGTATGCCTTTCTATTTTATTTATTTATTTATTTATTTTATTTTATTTTTTTTGTCATTTGACACACAGAATACCTGCATAAGATAGGTATTACTATTATTCTCATTTTAAAAAGAGATGAGAAACTTGGGCCACCTTCACTCAAGGGCAAGGCAAAAATCTCCTTCATTTCATTCACCATCCACCCTAGGAGTATTGGAAACAAAACTGTACCGACCCACATGCTGGAAGCCAAAAGGAGTCCCACAAGTTAAACAGCCAGCATGACCACAGCCGCCATTTTAATACAGTTTAAGAAACAAGACCCAAATGGCTCCAATGTTTCTTCGATGTGCAAACCTCCTCTCTGGTTATGATATCTTCTGACTACTGCTTCTACCCCACCCTATCAATCTGCAGCGGGTACTCATCCATCCCTCCAGACTCATCCTTCAGTCTCTAGCCCGCTTCCCACTCCCAGATTCTGAGCATCAATGCAATCACCAGCCTCAATGATGAAGAGGGTTTGGAACCTCCTGATGGGTGGAATAAAGGAGTTAAAAGTCTGAATTTGATATCTGAAAACTGCCCTCCATAAACAGGACAGGATTTTTTTTTTTTTAAGGAGTTTTGAAAAATACACTATCTTTACAAAACCGATGTTCTTTTTCATCCTCGGGACCTTCAGGTGTCCGACAGAGATTTCTAGGACACAAAGCCTGACAACTCAAATTGGGTACATTCTCATATAAGCTTGGGAACCTCGACAGGTCCCCAGATTCTCCTTCAATGTGTGGGCCCGGGATTAGTACTGAGAAAGCCCTCCCTGCTTTGCCCTTTTTCTGTCTTTTGTGGTTGGGCAACTGGGCTTTCATCTTTAGCAAATTGAGGAGAGACCCAAGCGTTCCCTAGGCGGGAACAAAAGCAGCTGAGGACAAATGTCGAGGCTGCCTGCCACCATGACAAGCTTCACATTTCACTTTTTCCACGTCTTTTTCCACGCTTTGCTTCATTTTGGAAGAAAGGCTATTTTTAAAAGCACCAAACCCCCTTGCTGCCAGGGAGCTTGGCAGGATTGAAAAATATGGGGAGTCGTCTTAATAGGGGCACTGTCAGCAAACGCTTTCTTTTAAACAAATAAATGTGAGAAGCAAGAACATTCGAGAGGTCCCCGAAGTTTCGGTGGGGGGTGGATAAGGAGAACAAATGGATCCATTTCTTCAGCAGTGTGGGAGTAGACTTAGTCTATGGTGAGGCTCGCTTGTTATTGGAAAGTCTCACTCATTAGCATATCAGAACTAGTCTGGTCCCCTCCCTCATCTTGTTCACGGAATGATTTTACGCACCCCCCCACCCCCAACCAGGCTGCTTTTGGATTTCTCACCATTCCTAGCTGGGGTACCATTTCCTGTTTTTTGTTTTGTTTTGGTTTTGTTTTGTTTTGTTTTGTTTTTCCTGGTGGGCTACAGGTGTTGCTGTCTGTTTGAACACATGTCTGGTAACTGCAGATTCTCAGGCCTTAAATAAGAATCAAGACCGCTCTCGTTTATCTCCACGCAGACAGTGCAATTTGTCAAACTCAAAAATGCCCATCGGTGTAAAGGATTTAGGGAAAGCAGAGAATTGAGCGAGTAACAAGAGACTGGGGTGTCAGATGAGCCTTTGAAGCAAACTGCCTAGATCAATCAAACTGCGAGACATTACCTGTGGCCTCCTCCACCTTTACCGGAACAGTACACAGGCTCCTCCTCACTCAGCTCTTCCCCTAAAGCAGGCAGGCCATTGCATCTTATACAGAGAAAAGCAGACACAGGGCCATTCAACTGAAAGAAGGGAACGTTTCAATTTATGACCAAACTATCATGACTCAAATTTGAATCTTGACTCCAAAGGTTTGAGTCAGTCAATTTCATGTTACTATAACAAAATATCATCAGCTCAATCAGAGAGAAGGCTTATTTTCATTCTGTTTCTGTTTCGGGGCTTTATGTCCGGAACAGCTGACTCTGCTGCTCAGAGACTTGGGTGGCACAGGACACATGCCATAAGCCTGGGGCAGAGGTCTGTGTACCTCATGGTATCTGAAAGCAGAGACACGTATGAGCATTGGTCTGAACATCACCTTCAGGGCGTAATTTCGTGCTCTATTTTCCTCTCACTAACCCTCCTGTCTTAAAAGTTAATGTCACCTCCCTATGGCTCACCAGACTGTGGATCAAGCATTTAATAAATAGGTCTTTGAGGGACACTAATCCAGACTGTAACAATGAACTCGTCATCAAGGTACCAACAAACATGTTACTGCTGAATACAGCTTGCTTGACTCCTGTGCATCCAATGCTCCCTGATGTCTTAATAACTTGGCCAATGTTTTCTCCAAAGTCCATATTCCTAAAAACACTGGAGCCTGGGAGGACAATTTAGCAATATGCCATCAAAGTTGTACTTTTCATTGTGGGTTCACAACCCCTGTACAAGGCTTGGGATTACAATGCCTGTAATCCCAGGATGTGGGAGGCCCTGGCAGAAGGATTGTAAATTCAAGGCTAGACTGACCTACATAGCAAGGTCCTGACTAGAAGAAAAGGATAAACGCAAAAACCATGCTAACATTGATAAATAGAACCTGACGAACAACTGAAAGCTTTCAAAAGAAGTCACATAACCTTTATCAGCATTCTGGGAAAGTAGCTTTGTTGATATTTTAAAAACCAGAGTTGAGGGTGAGGGGATTAAAACTAGATACCAGCTCAGTAACCCCTGCAATAAGGAATGGTGAAGAGGGCTTACCTAAATACTCTGAATGGCTTCTGGGATAGACTACATGGGAAATAACTTAGGTGCCATGAAATTATCACAACATGCAAATTGGGTAAGGCCTCTTTATATTTGAAGACATTTCTAAATTGAATCATAACTATATATTTCAATGTATCATAGAAGATTTTAAAATGTGACCTTTGTACATTGTAACACACACACACACACACACCTTTGCTTTCTTCTTATAAGTACCATTGCCCATAGCTCAGCTGACCGTGACCAGTGGGAAAGCACACCAAAGCCAGGTTACCAACCTAGCATCAGTGAAGCCAAGAATTGAACAAACGAATGGAAGAATTCATCTCATTAGGGTAATCTAATCATTTAGGACACTTCCCAATTTCCAAGCTATCCAGAGCTTCCTGTTGCCAATAGTAAAACTCCCCGGTAACATATTTTGGGCTTCCATGCACAGGAATCACCTGAAACAGCAGGTAACTAGGTCCACTTCCACTCACACTTTGGGCATGAGCTAAGAGTTGACTATAGAGGTAAAATAGGAACTTGCGTTTTTAACACTCCTAACCTTTTAGATGATTTCTGAAGGTTCTAAAGTTTCAGAACCACGAACCTGAAAATCACATGAATTGTGTCAGCCAAGTGCTTATCAACTGCTTCACAAGCAATTCCTTGTAGGACTCCGAAGGGCTGTCATGCACTGGCTGAGACGTTCCTCTACTAAGTAACATTCTGTGGTTCCTCTAAGATCAAAAACATCCTGACTAAGGCAAAGTACCCCAGAAAGGGAATTTACACTTGACATCCTATTGCCCCCCAGTTGAGTTCCTGTTTTTTCCTGAGTTTGTATTTTTCCATCCCTGGCTTGGTGTATATATTGAACCTGCTCAGTAAAAGCTTTGGCATTCTATCATAACGGATGACCCAAGTCTGAGTCTTTCTTTAATCCCCCAGGCCTACGCCTGAGCTTGGTACCACGGGCAGCGCAGAGCTGTCAATCCCCAACTCTGTTTCTTCCATCCTTGTTCTTTGTCACTAGTCCCATATACTAACTCAGGAAACCAGATCTCCTCTTTATCCACACAACTCAGTGCCCATTGGTCCTTTTGCCCAGGCTGCCCCCAAAATAGTTTCAACAATCTCCAATTCATCTCAGTAACCAATAGATACCTTTATGACTCTGAAAAGACATTTGAAAATCAGGACCCAAGACTCTCACTAGAGCTTGGCTGTGAGCTTCTAAGTTCCACAGCTGAAATGTTGAAAGAAATGTGACAGAGTTAACCATGGAATCAGGCCTGGGTATCCCATGGTCAGGCAGACTCAGCTGGGGTAGCTCTCCTATTTCTGAAACTCTCTGGCCCCCAGAAGAGTAGATGGTTTTAGTGACACATGAGAGATTTTCATTAAATGTTTGAATGAATGATTAGGCCAGAAGAATTGTCTTGATCTCCCTATTCATTTTGGCATATTCAGACAGTTCTCATGCCCATCCAAATTATGGCCAATTCAGTCAAATGATCAAACTGTTTAAATGTTTTTGAACACTACACAATGAGTTGATTGAATAAAATCTCCACTCTAATCTGGGTTTTGCTTCAGAGAGTTAGGGCTTATACAGAATACAAGGCCAGACTCCTGTTGTCTGCCAACCAGCTACCCCAGGTACAGGGCAGACATTGTAGATAATTCTAAATAGGCCTAGATTTATTTACAGAGGTGGAACATTGCCCATCGTGTCCACAGCACAGGCAAGGAAATGAAACTAGGAGGGGGAAAGAGCTGTGCATCTGTCTCCATGGTTACCCCACAGCAGCTAACCACAAAATGTGAAGAGGCCAAGAGCTAAGGAATCCTGTCCTCTTTTGATGGATGCTATTGGGGGCATATTTCTCATAGAACACGGTGTGGATGCCATCACAATATTGTCAGAATTACTGAGAGACTGAGAAACATGTCATTGCTACAGTTACCCTCTTCCTCCACTGAGCCACAATTGTCTCAAAAACAATTTCACTATCTCAATTACTTTTGTCTTCAAGCTATCTGTAAACATATACATTCCAGCCATCAAAACCCTTCTCAGGAGCCAATCAAATTAGTGGGTTGATATTTTAATGCTTTCCCACCTGTGGTCCTTGTCTCCGTTGCTCTCTCCCTTTAACCTACCTGGATAACTCTCTCCCTCTTGTAGCAACATACATTTCAATGTCTCATTGCCCATCTCGATCCTCACCACGCATTCATCTGACATATGCTAATTCCTGGTACTCTACCATCATCTGTTTCATTGGTTCTTGTCTGTTTAAAAATGCAGCAAGCCCAGTGAAAAGCAGATATGTCTTGTACTTACTGTTCTATTCACAGAGGCTAATCCATGTTCTTGATGCATAGAAGGTACTCTGTGTTTATTGCATAAACTGGCAACCAGGACAGAAGGATTTATATTTTAAGAAGAGTATCTCCTTAACCATCCGGAACAAACAATTTCCACTGGGTAAACAAAAGAATCCCTGATTCCCTTTCTCTTAACCACTGAGTCTGACAAATATCTCTGAATTACAGTTTATTGCCATGAACATATACACAATAACACACCCAGTGATTCTTGGAGCTGATTATGTTGTTACATGCTAAAGCAAAGTGTGTAAAGCAGAAAAGTGATGTCTGTCAGGAGACAATACTTCTGTAGGTCTTTGTTTTCATTGCTATTTTCCTGCTGCAAGTTCGTCTAGATTCACACTGGTGTGACCCCAGTGGCTTGGAACATCAGTGGCTTCAGTGTCCATCACACAAGTAGACATACATGCAAACAAGGAATGAAAAACAAAAACAAACAAACAAACAAAACCAACCATGTCTGCTTTAAGTTCTCAGTACTTTGCCAATTAGTGTTTATTATCATTCAAGCTTGATAATACAAAGTAAAATATTAATGCGCCCACTTAAAACTAATGTCCATAATGATAATGGATGCTTTCGCAGCCAACTAAGTGCCTGGAGAACAGAATGGTACAAACCTAATTTCTTAAGCTATGTTTTATGATTATTAGTGGTAGATGGTATTAAATCTTAACTACAACACTTCAAGAGAGCATGGGAAAGCACCAACCCACAACAAAAGTTGCCTCAAGGATAAATATGCACTGAAATATCATAATGGAAAAATTACTAACAGAGATAGAACTGCTTCCTTTTGTCATTCCCTACACACACACACACATGCACACACACACGGGATAGGGAGTGAACACTAAGGAAATGACATGACAAATTCCAGTCTTTTTTATGGATAGAAATCAACATGCTGAGAGGAATTTAAAGAAAAAAAAAAAACACACAAACAACTAACGAGACCATGAAAGTGGAATAGGGAGGTATTGTGACTTTAATCTCCAGTGAACAAAATGAACTTCTTAAAAGTCAGAGTCAGAAGAGAGCTCCAGGCAGCCTCCCAAAAGAAAACCCACATGATGCTATTCCAGATAAATCCCATGGTTACCCAGAGTGCTCTTGGGGTCAGCAGGGGTCTTTGCTGTTGGCCTGTGCTCTAAAGCAAGGATTCTGGGAGCATGGTCTCTACAATACCTGAAGAAGTTGCTAATGCTGGACTAAAAAACATTTTTTAATGAAATTTCTCCTTTATTCTCAATAGACCTGAAAGTCAGGAATTGATCCTCAATCTGTCATCCCAGACTGTTAATGATTCTGTCAATGTCGAGATGGGAGACATGATGCTCTGAGCCAAGGTGGGGTGGCTAAGAAGGCCTATGCCCCTGGGATGTAACTCCCAGTATAGCATTAGTCCTTCACCATTTCTGTGAATGATGGGTGACAAACATCCACCAAGTGTTAGGGAGATGACATATAACATTACTTTTATCTGGGATGCTCACCTTACTGATCATCTTAGCAGACACAAAAGAACTTTGCATTGTTTCATGTGTGCATTATTATAGACTCAATTATATCCCCCAAATTTCAGATGATATCCCAGCCTCTAAGACCTCAGCATGTCACAGTATTTAAAGGTAGGGCTATAAACAGGTGATTAACTAAAAACAAGCCATTGGGATGGAATGAGCTTTCAGTCTAACATGGCTGGTGTCCTTAAATGGTTAGAACCCAAAAGACATACCAGGGATTTGTACACTCACAGAAAAGACCAATTGAGGACACATTGAGAAAGTGGCCATCAGCAAGCCAAGAAGAGAATTCTCCAAAGACTCAACACCTCAGACACACTGACCTGAGGTGTTAAAGCATCAAGGAAATGTGTTTCTGTTCGTCATGTCACCCCAGCTGCAGTGCTCTTTTGTCTAGTCTGTCCTCCATCACTTGCCAGCTCAATCATCATCACAGATACTTTTATAGGTTTCTCAAGGTGCTCCAGTGTGAGTATCTGATGTAAGAATAGCTTCTGGTTAGCACTCTCTTCTCTATAAGACTATCGCCTGTCCATCTTTGATTCTCCAACTCACAGTACCTTCACTCAGCACAATTATTTCACTTACACAGCAAAGAATCTTTATTTGAATTGTTGAGTAGATTGCATTCTTTACTCATGAATCTTAATTCATACAATAAGGTTATCTATGCCGGTTAAATATGTAGGGTCTAAAAGCCTTCAATAAAGTCTTTGTCTAAGTTTGATCAGATATAAAATGACCAGAAGGAGATACAGTTGATCTTTAAGTCTTTCCATTGTCCCTTCCAAGTCATGTGACATTGAACATGTTTCTGACTCCTATTTGGCTGCTTTGTTGAACTCAAAGTGGGGACTGCAGAGTGCCTTCTCCAAGGTAGATGTAGTGAGGATTAATCAAGGTAACTTTGTGAACAATTTAGTATTGTTGTTTACTACAGGTATTTACTTCATTTACAGGGTATTATTATTAATGAAGAAGTACCTCTCAGAAGAAAATAATTCATCCAAAACCCAAGGGTCCTAGTTTGATTTGGGCTGTTTGTTGTTGTCAACTTGGCACAAACCAGGGTTATTTGGAGAAAGAGACCCTCAGTTGAGAAAACACATTCAACAGTATCACCTGTAGGCAAGTCTATAATGCATTTTGTTGATTAATAATTAAATTAAAGATCCCAGGGCATAGTCCAGGCTGCCACCCCTGGGCAGACAGTCCTGAGTTGAAAGAAAGAAAGAAAGAAAGAAAGAAAGAAAGAAAGAAAGAAAGAAAGAAAGAAAGAAAGAAAGAAAGAAAGAAAGAAAGAAAAAAAGA
>NW_021604630.1:7064426-7100966 GCF_004785775.1 Grammomys surdaster
AAGAAAGAAAGAAAGAAAGAAAGAAAGAAAGAAAGAAAGAAAGAAAGAAAGATAGATGTTGGGCAAGCCATGAAGAGCAAGCCAGTAGAAAGCTTTCTTCCCTGGTTCCTGCTTCAGTTCTTGACTTGAGTTCATCATGGCCTGACATTCTACAGTGATGACCAGAGACTTGGAAGATGAAACAAACCCTTTACTCTCCTAGTTGCTTTTGGTCATGGTATTCTATCATAGCAACAGAAAAATAACTAAGATAACAAGTTGTCACACATTACTATTTATATAAAACATTACAAGTTTCCCAGGTTCACAAATAGATCTATTTCCCACCTTCCTGGTTCTCTTCTATGCCTTTCAATCTGTGCCAGGGTGACATTCTCTATTCTTGTTTTCACAATCCTTGAACTAGTTTATATCGGGTTCCCAATATCCCAGGCTTTTTTCATTTTATGTATGTAAGAAAAATCTCTTGCTATTGAATACTACAATTTGAAAGAGTTTTTTTTTTTTAATTCTATGGTAGCAGATAATGTATTTCTTTTTAAATTTGTATTTTACATGTATGGGCATGTTGCCTATATGTATGTTAGCAATCAGTCACATGTGTGGCTGGTATCACAATGGCCAGAAAAGTATACCCAGTCCCCTAGAATTGGAGTTATAGATGGTGGTTAACAACCATGTGTGTGGTGAGAGTCAAACCTGGATCCTCTGGAAGAGCAGCCAGTGATACTAACCTCTGAGCCATCACTCCAGTTTCTATGATGGTATAGTTCAAAGTCCAAGTTTCCATTCCTTGGAACAAAATTTGCTATCAGCCCAATAGAAATAATTAAAGAAACATATAGGAAAAACATCTAGCTCAGGATATGTCATATACACCTAAATTTTATACTATGTAATTCCATAATTAAACAAATCATCTTAGTTCTTTGGGTTTTAGTTTTATGTGTCAATGGCTTACTAAACTTTTTAGTGTAAAGAAAGCATTTTCCAATATATTTTTCTAAAATTTGAAGATCAAGCTAAATCCAGAGGAACTAAGTGTTAGGAAGAGAAGTAAGCTAAGAGTAATACATTATTTATATGAACCAGAGAAAAGGTAAGAGATGCAAATCAATCAAAAAGAGATACAAGTTTTAGCTGGAATAGTTGAAACTTAGTGATCTACTTGCATAACCTAGCCTACAGCTACTGCCTACCTAAGCAGGTCAAAACCATAGAACCAAGAAAGATGATCCAAAGAGACAAGTCACAGTAATTCAATAGATTTCAGAAAAAAAGGGCCCTGGAACAAGCTGTTAGGTATGCTCCTCTCCTTCAGTACCATGGGATGCGATCATTCTGCATATATCCCTATAGTCAAAACCTTCACACTTTCAGGCTCATTCAGTCCTCAAGAATTATTCATAATGCCTGCCATTACTGCACTTTTTTTCTCATAAGTAAGATTAGCATTCTCTCATGACCTGTAAATTCTAACTCAATTGCTAATAACTTCCCTGGAGTTTTTGTTGAATGATGAGTTCATTCAATTATTTCATTAGAGTTTAGAGTATTAAAAGTATCACACCATATACTCTTATGAATAATAATTCCCCTAAGGATTGATCAAAAATGTAGTTACATTTTTAATTAACTCAGGAAAAATCA
This sequence comes from Grammomys surdaster, assembly GCF_004785775.1. NCBI lineage: Eukaryota > Metazoa > Chordata > Mammalia > Rodentia > Muridae > Grammomys > Grammomys surdaster. Next base: position 7,066,077 of record NW_021604630.1, read on the forward strand.
TAGGTAAGCAACAATCAAGTGACTAATCCTAAAGAAACTTTCTCTTCTACTTCTACCTCCTCCTCCTCCTCTTCCTACCCCCTTTTTCTCCTTCCCTTCCTCCCTTTTCTCCTCCCCTTCCTCCTTTTCCTTCTTTACAACCTTACTCTTCTTCCTTCTCCTCCTCCTGTTTGATTTCTCTCAAATAGAAATGAACAATGCTTAAAGAAGTCACACTTTTATGTCAAAAACTAAACAATGGAAATCATAGACAAAAATGTATTTTGCATAAAGTGTTTTAAAGGTCATATATGTGTTAATTACCATCATCAATGACTACCCACAAAGCATGAAATTTCACACTTTGTCAGACAAGTTCCAGGTACTAAACACCATGGAACCTAATTTAATCCACTAGAAAAGAAAATAACTTGCAATAAACCAATGCAGATAACTTTTATTTTCCTCTACAATGTCACAGACCCCAGAGAACTAAGATACACTAAAGGAGCTGGCAATAAAGATGCTTATTTTCCAATGTCTCAAAAACACAAGTCTACCATATTTGAAATTCCTATGAGATGAATTTACTTCCTATACATCCTATTTTAAAAGAAAAAAAATCCAGAAAATTCAAGAGTATGCATTACCAAAATAATTCAAATACAACTAAGATTCCAAGAGGGGCTGAGTATAAAATCCATCTTTTCCGTATTTGTAACTGAGTGAAGAACGTGTTCATGCTGAGTGGCTGTTTTCTCTGGGTTGACAGTGATCATTGATTGCCATCTTGAGTCAGCAAAGTTGTACTAACCCACAGGAGACCCTCAAAAGATTGAACCACTAACATTCTCTTGTGGAGGGAAGATGTTGGGAGCACAGAGATCCTTTTGCACTCAGATAAGCATGAGGGAAACCAGGGATGTTAAACTCACAGGGTTAACTCTTCCATGGAAGAGACAGATAGCCTGTTTTCTACCCAGAAAGCTGGGAATCTGCCAGGCTCAAATCCCACTTTGCCCTGCTATGATGGAACTATTGCACTCTAGTCCAGCACCCAGGATACTGTGTCAGAGGACAGATAATTTATTAGGAGGGTCAGAAGAGGTTTATACCCCAGGAAGAATGGTCAGTTGGGCCCATGTGGTGGTATGTTATTGGCTGGAGCAAGAACATTAAAGGTGCTTCATTTGCATTCTCAGGAGTATCAAGGCTGGGGTGGAGGGCTGGGAGGGACCTTTTAAGGTCATACAGACAAGAAGTCCAGCCCAGACTTCTTGGACCAGTTTCAGGTCCAGTGGTCTGATAGCCAGCAACCAACCTCATAACCCTGGAGATGCCTGAGTTTATGAGTTGCTACATTCACCAGGGTAATCTTCACCCAGATTACCTATCTTCTGGCATCTTTGGGGGCCAGAGCAAGGCAGAGGAGTATCCAAACTCCTGCCACTCTCGGAATGAGGAAATTTGAGAGTTTAGGGATGCTTCAACCTTTGTTCAGCTCTAGGTCAGCCCCGCAGGTGGCTAATACCCTGGTGGACTTTGTGCTATCTGTATGGCTGAGACCATACCTGAACCTCCCCCTAGGCCCTTAAGATAACACATGTAGCCTATCCTAACCTATTGTCAAGGAAGAAATGAGATGCTCTTTGAAACATGTTTCAATGTAATTATGCCTTATTGTACACACAGAATTGATTCTGATACACCAGGGAACCTTTTTCCAAATTGTTCTGTACTCAAATATGCCTAATATAAGCTTCCAGGTGTCATACTCTAGAATTTTGAACCAACATGAACTACTGGATCATGTTGAACTAGACTTCCTTCTTATCTCACAGATGTGGTTGCTCTACCAGCTGTGGCATTTGAAGACACCACACAGGAAGAGAGGACACTAAGATGGTATTGCTGACTCTAAGTCACTCATGCCACTACAAGTCACCCTTCATCTATGCTTCTATAAGTGATCCCCAAATTGCTTCATTGGTTTGTTAAACTAGACTCTGAATAGAATCATTGGTTTGGTCCCTTGTTCTCTTTCTATCTGCAATGAATAGAAACAGATAACCCTTTTTTAAAAAATAAGTACGCAATAATAATGGAAATACAAACAGAGGGAGGAAGCTCTACAAAGAAACAGACTATCAGCAGCCATGAAGAGCTACAGGCCAATCTTATTGAGAATGAAGAAGCTGAAAGTGGAAGAATCATCTCCAAATTCTCAAATTAGTGTCATGAAAGAGTATACCTATCATACTCTGAAGGGACCCCCTAGGTTGCCATGGTCTGAATTTCAGTGTCTTCCTCAACTCATGTGTTGAAATGTGATCCTCACACAGTAGTAGCATAGCAAGTAGGAAACTTGAGCATATGTTGAGGTCATCAAAAGACGCCCAATACAAGTGTTGTTATTTTTAAATAGCTCCTTTCCCGGTGAGGATGCGGCTAGAAACTGTCTTCCCTGCCAGGAAGAAGACCATCCCCATTCTCCCAGTTGATCAACACTTTAAATCGTTGACTTTCCAACCTGTGAAACTGTGAGAGTCACACTTTTAGAAATGTTTTTAACTAAAATATAATACAAAACTCTTCTCTTGTTTCCTCCCTCCACCATCTCTCGTCACCTCTCTCCAACTCTATCCAGTTGCAAATTGATAGTCTCTTCCTCCTCAAATATTATTGCTACATATATGCATATACAAATATATAAACACAATCTGCTGAGTCCATTTTGGTGTTTGCATATATATTGTATCAGGGCTGACAACTTTATGTTGGACAGCCAATTACGGGATTCATCTTTGGTGTAGTTCCTTTTCTTAGGGCATGATCTCATGAGATCCCACACACACACACACCCTAGTGCATTAGCGTGTCTATTGATGTTGCCATTGTTATGATCTTGTATACACAGCTATTTCTACAAGAAATTGTTTAACAGCAAACTTCCTGGTATTCTGGCTCTTATAATCTTTTCACCCCACCTTTCTTGATCTTTACCAGCTGTACGTGTGACAGCAGATTAGTATCCAAAACATATAGAGAACTCAAAAAATAAGAGATGTAAGAAACAGATGACCTGATTTTAAAATGGGGTAGGACAGCTACAAGCTCTGACACAGCCATATCTAGTGGAAACAGTGAGAGTCATGAAGCTGGCAAAGCTGCCTAGCACAGTTCCAGTAAAGCCAAATGCTGCAATCAAACACTGTCCTATCTCTTACTCTTGGGTTTGGGTCTCTGTGTGTTTCATTCTTAGGGACTTTCTGCATTATGATTTGTTTTGTCTTTTCTGTGCCTTTTTTAGGGAAATCCCAAAATTAACTTTTCCTGGCCACTATTTGGAAGTCTTCCTAATGCCTAAGAGATTATTAAACACAGATAAGCACATAGCTTCCTGAGGCAGAAATGGCCTGATTGCTAGTCAGAACCACAGAAGCAGCCTGATTGCTAGTTAAGTCAGAGCTGTGAAATTCGCCTAACCATTGCCTGAGTCACTCCCTTCACTGATGCATTAGCTCCTCTCCAAGTTGCCCTGTCAGCAAGGACTCTTCATGCTGATGAAGTCCCCACCCCTCAGGAAGACCTCCAGCAAAATTCTTTCATCTACAATGACAATCTTCCTATAAGATGTGCTAGGGCAAATGTGGCACAAAGGTATTTACTTGTGGGAGCAAAGAGTAAATATCTGATTAGATTTAAGGCCATCTTCTTAAATCTACTCCATGAGATGAAACCCATTCCCAACACTGCTCAGTTGGCCAAGACCTGAGACCAGATAGGCCAGGGCCCTAGAGTAAGACCAAATACTACTTTGCTGCTAAAGGAATGTAGCTCTGAAATGACTCCTAATGACATAGCTCTATACTCACAGATCAGTTCTTTTTCTGTTATTATCAGAGAAGTGGTAGATGGGAACAAACACAGAGATTCACAGCTGGACAATATGCAAAGAGTGAGATACCTTGGAGCACTCAGCCCTAAATGGGATGCCTTCATCAAATCCTGACTCTCAGGGCTCAGGGAACCTTGCTGAAGAGGAGGTAAAAAAGAATGTGAGATTGAGAGGAGATAGAGATCCATCACCAAAAAAAAAAAAAAAAAAAAAAAACAAGGTCCTCTAAATCAACAGGATCAATACACATATGAGCACACACTGACTGTGGCAGTGTGCACATGGCCTGCACAGATCTGGTCCTGATAGAGACCTAGTACTAAAGGACAAAAGTAGACACAAACCCCAGTCCTGACCCAGAGCTGACTCCAATTGAAAACCATGCACAAATGAAAATGTAGCTCTCTTAGAAAGAGGATTACTGGATATACAAACCATTCATAATGCCAGGGTCCATGCCCACCACACATTGCCAACAGAAAATGAACTCAGAGGCATCTTTGGAGGTTCTTAGTCTCATAATGTTTTGTCAAGTCATTTGCTTTTACACTTCAGGTCTTTTGCAGATATAGTATGGTCTCTGTTCTTCTGTTTTTATGGGATTCCTGTTTGTATAAATGTTAGTATCTCTTGTGTCTGTATATGTTTCTGTGCTTCTTTGGCTTTTTTTTTCCTGTTTTATTTTGTTTTAGTATTTAGATGTCTGTTTGTTTTCCAATGAAAGACAGAGAGGGTGTGGATTAGGTAGGGGAGGGAGGTGTGGAGGATCCTGGAAGTGTTAGAGGAGAGGAAAACAGAGTCAGAATATGTTGATAACAAAAAAATCTATTTTCAGTAAAAGAAACATAGATGAGAAAATAGGCTAGAGATCTAAACACAGAGTTCCCAATAGAAGAATGAAAGGTGGCAACGAATTACCTCAAAAAGTGGTTCAGCATCCTCAGGAATTAGGAAAACAAATTAAAAAAAAAAAAAAACTTTGAGATTTCATTGCAACCCAGTTAGCATGGTAAATATCTACAAGACAACTGATAACAGATGCTGGGATGTGGGAAAGAAGCCCTCGCATTCACTGCTGGTGTGGTTGCAAATTGGTGGAGCCATTCTATAAAACAGTATACTGAATTCTATAAAAACCCAAACTAAATTTACCATAAGACCACTTTAGGCATATGCTCAAAAGACTAGAAGTAGTATTCCACAGAGACCTGCCCAACCATGTTTATTACTGCTCTACTCACGACAGGTAGAAAATAGAAACAGCCCAAAAGTCCTTCAACCGATGAACAGATAATGAAAGTGTGGTATATATACATTATAGAATACTGTTTAGCTGGAAAGAAAATTCTAATTATGAAATTTGCAAATAAATGGAAAGATCTAGAAAAGACTGTCTTGAGTGAGGCAACCCAGGCCCAGAAAATCAAAAACCACATGTTCTCTCTCAGTTGTGAGGCACACATTTTGTTGAAGTAGAACAAAACAACTACAATAGCTCAAAACCATGAGCAATCCCCATAGTGACTCCTTTACCTCCTTAGCCTAGACAGTCTCAGTTTATAGTCACCACATCAGGAAACTTACGGAGTGTCTGATTTCACCCTCCATAATGTCTCAGCTTCAAAGAAACTACTCCTAAAGCACCTGAAACCAGTGAAAAGATTCAAATATATTTAAAACCCATACAAAAGAGAGCCCTAAGGTCATATGTGGGGGCACATGCCTATAATGCTAGCACTTGAGAGTCAGATGCACAAAGATCATGAGTTCAAGATCAACCTAGGCTACACAAAAATAAAAAAATAAAGAAAATCTTAGCATGTACAGAGCTCTGGGTTCATAGTTCATATTCTCTGTCTCTGTCTCTATCTCCCCCATGCAGACACATAAATGCACCCATTAGGAATTAAGCCAATATTTAACATAGGTATAAAACAAGACACATGTGGTGGAATGACACAGCCAGCTTCATGTGATTCATTCATGACAAAGCTTTAAACCATAGGGTCCTCTATCAAGAACTATGATTTCAGAATCATAGCTGATTCTGAAAACCACCCTACTCTGTTAATACAAAATTTTCATGGCTGTCATAACTTGGTTTCAAAGAGGTGTCAAGGACCTAAGGTTTGCATAGGCAAGCAGAAAAAGTCTATTAGAGGCATTGGACATTACAAAGTGGTTAACCTGAAAGATATTCTGAATTCTACAAAGGCAACCTTCCCACATGTTACATTAATTCCTTTCCAAAAGAGCTACTTCCTGTTAGAATACTACAGCCTTCCTCAAACTATCTGAATCTATTTCTTGATCATACCCTTGCTGTATCCTGTGCTTGTTATCAAATGAACTTTTACATTGTCTCTGATTAAAGTCACTCAGAACAATTGTTTAGAATCCATATAATGCCAAACGTAAGTCAACTTTTGAAATTGTGAGTTCAGAATGTGTGTGATGTTCTGGAGCACCCAAAGGGAGATAGGAGGAGTTAAAGAACACATTTCATTCCACTTATTAAAAATCTGCATGAAAGATAGGGTTAAGGTCTCACTTGCATAGAAATCTATAATCTAAACTAAAATAACAAGTACAAAACATTTTGATGCAATTTTAATTTGAATGACAAATTGCTGTTTAAAAAACCATAATTATAGCTTTCATTATTATGAGTTCTTTTTTAAAAAAGAAAGTTAAATAGCTCATAGTTGGTGTTTTCTAATGTTTGGGTCTTCAAATTACTAAATAACAAACAAGTGAACATTAAAGCACACCAATGCAAGTTTGACCCACTACTTAACTTTCAATAAACAACATGTACAAAATATGATTAAAGTAAAAAGTCTTTTCAAAACTTTATAACAAGGCAGGAAGAAAGTAAAAAGGAATAGCAGGATACGAGTAATCTGACTGAAGAAACGGGAAAGCTGGGGATACCTTAGGGATGTGGAGGGAGATTTTTTTTGTTTTTAATACGGAAAGCGAGAGATCAGAAAAGAGGAATAGCAGGATACAATTGATCTGATAGCAGAGGTGAAAGGATGGGCTCCTTTAGGGAAAAGGAGGGAGGTAAATACCAAAGACGGAGTGAAGTAGGTAAAATAACAAATATGGATGGCAGAAAAGGCCACAAGGAATCATACTATTAACTATTTATATCTCCTACAAAATCAACAACAAAGCCTATAATGAAACCAAGTTAGTTAGTTAATAAATATACATAGATAGTTTTTACAAACTTTTCTCAGTTGGGCTGATGACACACCTTCCAAGAGCCAAAGGCCACCAAACAAAAACTGTAATACCAGACATGAGAAGTCTTCTTTTGAGTTATTGGCCACAGCTGTCCAAGAGACTCCCAAAACATGCAACTTACTGCTGTTGTTATTAGTTACTGCTCCCAGAGATGAAAGATGAGTTCTTGTTTCTGAAGACACCATGCATTTTAGAAACAGGGCCCAGATACTCAACAGGTAATCTTCCCCTAGGAAGAACACACCAATAGTCTATCTAGTGCCAAATCATCAGCCCTGAAAATATGTATACAAGTAATATTATATGAACTAAATAAGTTATATTTAGGAATATTGGTGTGTATACATATATGCATTCAGTAATAGTTGGTGAATAAAAAGCCCATGGACTTTGAAAGAGAACAGAAGGGGATATATGGGAGGGTTTGGCAAGAGGATAGGAAACAGAGAAATGTAATTAAAACACATTCTCAAAAATAAACAAAAAACTTTATAAATATCTAAATGAGTATTTTTCCCTTTGAAGTGATTATCAATGTACATATTGTAACTGTTGTCATTGTTTGAAATGTTTTTGATACTTGCTTTAAAATTGCTTTTAGAGCAGAATCATTCTTTCAGAATTCCTCAATGGTTGAAAGCTCCACAGAGTGGGGATTGTTTTCTCTGGAAGCAATAATAATTCGGGATGATGAATAACGTGTCTAAGTGAGTAATCAAAATAAAAAAAGCAACTCTAATAGGAAAAGATTAATTTTTTTGTAGTTCCTTAGATGATGACAAATTACAGGAATAGAGATAGTTTCTTAATATGCTGAGACACATTAGACATGAAACATTTCAGAGGGGAAAATAACCCGCCACCTTCCTGGAAACTTAAAATTAAGAAACTACAAAATACCGACTGTCTCGCAGCAGGAGACAAAATTAGCTAAATATTGGCACACAGTAGTAACACAAAAATAGTTCTTTTTTTCTAGGTATGGTGCATTTGTTTTGTGACAGAGTCTCACTGTATGACGCAGGTTAGCCTTGTACTTAGGATCCTCTTCTGTTTCCTCTAAAATGCTGGGATTATTGGTACACAACACAATACCTGTCCTTCAGGAATCTTCCAAAGGATGCGAGTATAACAGTAGTTAAAAACTACTATTTAGTAGTATTAAGAACTACTATTACGTTTACAGAAGGCAGTAATTATGTCTTGAAAGGAAGAAAAATAATCAACTGTCATCACACATCTCACTATGCAAGATGTCATTTGACTGCTATGCCCCTTGTATGTATTCAAATTCTCAATCCTGTCCTTTAATGTCATAATATCATCAGTTAATAATATTAAAAAGTTCAAGAAATGCTATAACCCCAATCAATGTAGATACCATTCAAATTTAACATAGTATCCTCAAAGCCATTTTCTAAGATACACACACACACACACACACACACACACACACTATACCAACAAGTATTATTATTCTTAATGTCATAGTACATATAGCATGGAAATAATATCAAAGGTTAGAAAAAGCTTAGAAAAAGATGTCCTTCAATAAATAACTTTTAACAAATATAAGAAGGTGAAGCAATTTCCTATGTTCTTTATGAGTAAAGAAAAAACTGGGAGTCAACATCAAAAGAAACTTCAGAACATAATGAACTCATGGAGATCACGTATTGAGTGAGTCATTGGAGAGATAAAGGAAAAATTTCTAGATGCTAATGAAAATGAAAACATAGTATACTAAAGCTTATGACGTACAACCAAAGCAGTCTTGAAAGAGAAATATATAGCTACAAATGCCTACACACACACACACACACACACACACACACACAAAGAGACCTCAAATAATTTAATGGTGCCTTGATAAAACAAGAAAACACCAAACTTCAAACAAAAGATGGAAAAAATAATTAATGTTAATGAAATAGAAGATAAAAAACAAATAAAAATACCCAAAGAATCAATGAATCAATTAGGAAAACTAACTTAAGGGGACCTTAATTACCAAACTTAGAAGAGGGTGGGGAGACATTACAACAGGTAAAAATGAAATTCAGAAAATCACTGGCCTACTTTTGGATACAAAAGACACTTTTAGCAAAGTGGCAAGATATAAAATTAATATGCAAAAATCATTAGTTTTTCTATATACAAACATGTTGGAAGAGAAATCAGAAGGAAAACATTGAGTAAACAATACTGCTTAAAAACAAAGCTAACCAAGGAAGTAAAGGTATCTACGATACAAACTTTAAAAAAATCAAAGAAAGAAACTGAGGCAGACACTGGAAGATGAAAAGACTCGTGCTTGCAGATTGGAGTAATAATATTATGTGAACAGATAGTCTACCAAAAGTATCTTATTTTAACTACAGTAGGTCATGTATATATAAAATTCATCCATTTGTTTTACTGTTTCCAATCAAACATGAGTTTTTTAAGATACTGTGTAAAGGTTTTCTGAATGTCATTAGTATCTGTTGTAATGACTACCTTTCTGTTTCTGATTTCATTAATTAATTTTAGTACTTCTTTTGGTTTATTTTTAGTAATTTAGCTATCTAAAGTTGTCAGAATGATTTTTATTTTCAAATAATCAACTCTTTGTTTTACTGAATCAATGCAATCCTTATCAAAATCCAAATACCTTTCTTAAAGGAAATAGAAAAAAATCTTAAAATTCATATGAAAATATAAAAGACTATAGATAGTCTAAGCAGTCTTGAGAAAAAATAATAATGATGGAGATATTATAATACCTGATTTCAAGTTATAGTACAGAGTTAAAATAAATATATATTTAAGAAGAATGTGTGTGTTTAAAAATATATTGTTATAAGGAACATTATAAGCAAAAAGTAAGTTGAAAAGGTAAGGGTCTATTTGGCTTACACATTGCTGTTCATCACTGAAGGAAGTCTAGACAGGAACAAACGGCAGGAGCCAGGAAACAGGAGCTTCTGAAGCAGAGGTCACGGAGAGGGGCTACTTAATCACTTGCTCCCCATGGGTTGTGCAGCCTATTTTCTCAGGACCATCAGGCCAGGGATGGCACCACCCACAGTGGGCTGGGTCTTCCCCCATCAATCATGAATTAAGAAAATGTCTTACAGCTGGATCTTACAGAGGCCTTTTTCTCAATTGAGGTTCCAACCTTTCAGATAACTCTAGCTTGTGTCAAGTTGACATAACACTACCAAGTACAGTTGACCCCTTGTCAATCTGACACACAAACATATCACTATTAAGCCACAACCTTTTCTTTATTATTTGTCCCCAAGATCTCACATTAAAACCATAAACAACTTTTAAAAAAATCCCACAGTCTATAAATTAGAACACATTAAAACTTTGGTCTCTTTAAAATAGTCAATCTCTTTTAAAATCCAAAGTCTTTTAAATTTCAAAGTCTCTCAACTGTGGGCTCCAGTAAAATCAAAACTAAAGTAAATACATTTTTATGTCAATAGACAAGAATCAGGGCACAGTCACATTCAAATAAGAGCAAAAGCAAAGGACAGAAGTGTAAATGATTCAGGGTCCAATATGTGGATTAACTCATGATGTTCTGAACTCATCCAAAGGGCTTGGGTCATTTCTCCCTCTGCCTTCTGCAGCACACACAGCTTGTAGTCTAGGCTCGGGCCAGCTCCTCTCCACCACCTTTACTATTCTTGGTTGTCATGCCATGCTGTTGTCCATTTCCAAGATGCTGGAGTCTTCTGCTTACAACTGGCCTGCAATTTCACCAGTAGCCTCTCATAGGCATTCTTCATGGTGCTATGCCTCAACTTCTCTGCCATGACCACTTCAGTCCCAGCCTTCAACTACTAAAGCTGCACCTTGACTATTGGCATTTCACAGTGCCAAGCCTCAGCTGTTCTCCATGACCCTTTCATGCTTTCAAAATCAGTACCACCTGGGAGACTTTTACACTACCAAGTTTGGCTACCAGCAGAAGATACAACCTTAGCCAGTTCTGGACTAGAGAGCTTAAGTACGCTGACTCTCACTGTCCAGAAGATTTCCCCTCAGTGATCCTGGTCTCTTCTTAACCACCACCAAATTCTCAGCTCCAGCTACAGAGCAACAATTGTACCAGGAACACAATGATTTCACTTCAGTGGTGCCAGTGTCTTGTTAATCGCAACTGACTCTTCAGCTCCAGCTGGCCAGAACAACAGAATCTTAATTCAAAATAGCAAACAGCCCTGATTGAGTCTTTAAATTTGCCTCTGAAACTTCACAAGCCAGGCCTCCACCTTCTGTACTTCTCCAAACACTCTTATCATCCCAAAGAACATCCCAGTGAGCTCTCTCCCCATTCAATAGAGTTCCAAAGTCCTTCCACAATCCTCTCAAAAGTGTGCTCATGTCTGTCACAGCAATACCCCAAAAAACTTGTCTTACTTGGGGTTTCTATTGCTTCGACGAAACACCATGACAAAAGACAAGTTGTGAAGAAAAGGCTTTATTTGGCTTACATTTTCAAACTGATATTCATCATCAAAGGAAGTCATGATAGAAATTCAAATATAGCAAGAGCCTTGAGGGAGGGGCTGATGCAGAGGCCATGGAGAAATGCTGCTTACTGGCTTTCTCTCCATGGCTTGTTCAGCCTGCTTTCTTATAGAACCAAGGACCACCAGCCCAATGATGGCATTGCCCACCTTCAATGGTATGGGTCCTCCCCCATTAATTCCTAAGAAAATTCCTTACCATTGGATCTTATGGAGACATTTTCTCAATTGAGTTCCCTTCCTTTCAGATAACCCTAGCTTGTGTCAAGTTGACACAAGACTAGCCAGTATAACATATTAAAAAATATATATGATAGTCTCCTGGAGACAACCTCTTCAACAAATAGTGCTGGAGAAACTGGATATCTACATGGAAAAGAATGAAATGTGATCCCTGGCTCTCATACTATATGTAAATTAAGTCCAAATGGACCAAAAACCTGAATGTTAAACCTGAAACTCTGAAACACTCAGAGAAACAAATTATACTTCAAGGCATAAACATAGATAAAAACTTTCTACATAGTTCTTAGTCATCAGGAAATAATGCCAACAATTGACAAATGAGACATCATTTCTGCACAGCAAAGGAAACAGTTAATCAAGGGAAGAGACTGCCTCCAAATGGGAGAGAATCTTTCCTAAATATTGACAAAGAATTCATACCTAGAATATTCAGAGCATTTCAAAGGCTAAATGCAACAAGTCAAACAACCCAATTAACTAATGAATTAATGGAAGGAACAGACAATACTCAAAATAAGAACTGAAAATCAACAATTACCATGGAAAACTGCTCAGTCTCACTGGTCATCATAGAAATGCAAATCAAAAGTACATTGCAATTCTACTGGACCCTAGTCAGAATGGCAGTCATTAATACAGTAAATAACAAACCCTGGCAAGGGTGTAAACAAATGGAACCCCTCCCTCACATAGAGTGGAGTTGGAAAGAACTATAGTCCCTATGGAAATCATCAAAGAAATTCCTAAAGAAATGAAATAATTATGATTCATGTGGCCCAGCTACATCACTCCTGGGTATTGACCCAAAGGACCCCCAAGTCAAAATACCAGAGGGATCATTCTACATCAGTGTTTACTAAGGCACTTCTTGCAATATGGAAGTTCTAGGAGCAGCCTAGGTGTTCAAAAGAGAAAGGGTACAGAAGGCTGTGCTATACAATGGAATTTTTCAGGCTTAAGAGAAATGAAGTTATACCATTTACAGGAAAATGGACACAATAGGAGACAATCATAGTAAGCAAATTAAATCAGTTTCAGAAAGATAAATATCACGTTTTTCTTTATTTCTGATTCCTAGATATTATACTGATACATAGAATCATGTATGTGTGTATATAGCATGAGAGTAGATGCAAATGCATCAAAAGGAATAATGGGGACTATTGGGAAGGGAACAAGTAAGAATGAGGAAAGTAGAATGTGTCAGAAATACATTCTAGCTAAGTTATATACTTGTATGACATGTCCTTGTGTCTTCCTTATGTATACATGCACAAAGAATACACAGTAATTATATTATTAGTGGTAATTATTATTATGTATATATATATATAATTATATATATATGGAGAAATGATACATACATACATACATACATACATACAAAGATACATACAAAGATACATACATATATCGATAGATAGATGTTGGGAGCCGACTCCTAGCCAAAAGTGGCTATCATCTTTGCAGCCATCCCGAGCCATATACCCTGACAAGAGACTTGTTTTCAACAGCCCACAACAGCTGAGCACACTCTGATAAACATCTTGTTTTTCTCACATATCTTGTTTTGCTGTTTAGTACCGCCAGCTGCAAGGCGCACATGGTCTCCACACTGCTAGCTAGGCGCACGTGATATCCATACTGCAAGGCACATGACGTAGTGCCTTCAGCTGTGCTTGTCCTTGAGGACAAGGCACGTGGTAAAGAGTATAAATACCCAGGATTTCCTTTCAATAAACGAGACTTGATCAGACTCTCTGTCTTGTCTCCATTCTTCACGTCTCTTACCCCTCCATCTCTACTCTCTCTTTCGCTCGACCCTGACCCGCTGACCAGAGCAGCAGAACAGGCCATTACAAAGTGGCCCCTGAACGTGGGGCTTCTTGGGCAGTTATAGATAGATAGATAGATAGATAGATAGATAGATAGATAGATAGATATCTCTCCCTCATCTTGCTGTCTCTGAGGCTTTTCTTCTATTTGGATGCTCCCCGAACTTCTTAAATTATACATTTAAAACTTTGCTTTTATTCTGTGCCTCCTTGTGGCTTCTGGAAGAGACTTTTGTAATTTGGTGTTAATGGCATATTCTGGACTGTAATCTCCATTTTACTTATTTGAAGTACATTTTTTTTTCTCTCCCAAATTTCTCTTCCTTTCTATTTGGTCCAAGCTGCAAATAATAATAATTTCCTTTAAACTCCTACCTTTGTGGCTTTGTATAAGTTCTACATTACTCCAAACTCTGTTCCCCATCCAGACCCTTTAGAATAAAACAAGAAAAAGCCTCTCATTTTAAAGAAAGTTGGGCCGTTCATTATGTTATGTGTTTAGGTGCCATGTTTATCACGTGCCAGCATTCCATGCATCTTGGCATCAAAGAGCACTGCTTTATTGTGACATTTTCAAATGGAACCTACATGACAGTAGCAGTTTCCAAAGAACTCTCATTTACCTTGGCAACGTGTATGAGTGGTGTGTGTGTGGGGGGGGGGAATACATAAAACCACTGCTTTGAACAAAACGCTACAATGATTATTTAGCAAACAAGCTTACATATTAGAAGGAAGAGGGAAAGATTGCTTCTACAGACTAAATTACACTTTACACACAGGCACTGCTGAATGGCTTTCTACAGAGGTTACATTTAAATTATAGCTCCTGATAAGCAAACGTCTCAGGATTTGTGTGTAGGTTTGAATTATGCATCTAACAGGATGCATGTTTATGGAAAGAAGTCAAGTCTATAGATTGCTAAATTGCCCCAACACTTGTAGGAGACAGAAATAGCCGTAGTGTCGGGCAATGAAGAAGCTTGGGGATAGGTCCCACTTACTCTCTAGTGAGAAAATGGCTTGGTAATTCTAGGCCTCAGTGAGAGATCACCCTCTGGTTTCATTTAGAGTCAACCAAATGTCATTTTAGTTTTGTCTCTTTAGAAATATAATTTGATACCTTATGCTTAAAGAGTTGACCTAAAATAGGCAAAGTGGATAAGACACAGTGGTGGGCACTTAGATTAGGCGTGTTGGTGAATATACAACACCAGAGATAATGGTCCTACATAAACAGTATTCAACCTTTTTAGACAATGCCTCTCAATGAGCCTAATCCTGCAGAGACTTGATTCACAGGGTGGGGAGGATATCCAGGGGGACACATCTTCACAGAGACAAAGGAGAGGAGGTTGGGAGAAGAGACTTGGTGAGGTAGGGACTGGCATGTGGGAGCAGCATTTGGGATGTAAATAAATAATTTAAGAAAGAAAAAGAAAAATCAGACAATGCCTTTCTCCCAACTATACTATCTGGAAGTCAGGTGAGTGGGTTGCAGAATAAAATATCTTCTCTATATCCATGAGTGTCCTTGTTTCATAAAGGGAAGGGATTGGTAGAACATTTTTCATATTTCCATATAATTCAAATATTTTGTCATTCAGTGGCTAGTATATTATGCATTTCTTCTGTCAATAGTTGACATACTAGTTCCATAGATTGGAAATATTATGATATTTCATTTAAAATGACAATCATTCACCTAGGAAATAATAAAAGTATATACAGTGCAAGACCAGAGTACAATCAGAGTTTCTATTCACTCATCAGACTACAAATATTTTCTGTGACCCCAAATCCTCCCTTGGTAAAGAAGATAAGGAGAATAAAGTACTGACCAGAATACTATACAAGCCAAAAGAAGAAAATAATTAAGGGAGAAAAAACCACACTCTAAAAGTCTTGACATCCCTTGGCATAGAAAATCCATAAGATGCTCGAACATGTAAGAAGGACACATGCTCCACTATGTTCATAGCAGCCATATATAATAGCCTGAAGCTGGAAAAAAACTAGATGTCCTTCAACAGAGGAATAGATACAGAAAATGTACTACCTTTACTCAATGGAATACTACTCTGCTATTAAAAATAATAATTTCATTAAATTCTAAATGGATGGAACTAGAAAATATCATTCTGAGTGAAGTAATCCAATCACAAAAAGAACACACATGGTATGCACTCACTGGGGATCCATCCCATATATAGTCACCAAATTCAGATACTATTGTGGATGCCAGGAATTGCATGCTAACAAGAATCTGATATAGCTGTCTCCTGAGAGGCTCTGCCAGAGCCTGACAAATACAGAGGTGGATGCTTGCAGCCATCCATTGGACTGAGCATGGGATCCCCAATGGAGGAGTTAGAGAAAGGACTGAAGGAGCTGAAGGGCTTTGCAACCCCATGGGAAAAACAATATCAACCCACCAGACCCCCCCAGAGCTCCTAGGGACTGAACCACCAACTGAGTGTGTTGCAGTATTTATTCTCTCTACCCATGTGTTCACACATCCTCAAGAAATAGAAGAAAATTTAAAAAGTGATTTCCAATTTCCATAACATATTCATACTTATAGTTCTATGACCTTTATTCGCCATAGCCAAGTTATGGAGCTCTATGTATATTAACAAATGAACTGATAAAACATGGTACATGTAGACAATGGATTATATGTTCAGCTATGGAGTGATTTGAATAAGTAATGCCCCCTCATCAGTTCATCACATATTTGAAGACTTAATCCCCAATTGGCAGTGCTGTTTGAAGAGGTTACGGAATCTTCGCGGTGTGCTGCCTTGTGGGAGAAAGTTTGTTAACAGGGGTAATTTTTGTTGGCTTAGAGTTTCTCCCCATTTCTTGCCCCCTCTCTGCTTTCTGTAAGTGAATGAAATGTGATCAGCCAGCTTCTTGGCTCTTTCCCCTCCATGAAGAGTCTGACCCTCTGGGACCATGAACTAAAATAAAGTTTTCCTTTTTTGAGTTTCTTTTGGTTATGCTATTTTACTATTGTAACAGAAAGGTAATTATTATAAACTATAGTAGTAAAAAATAATACTATGTAATTTCCAAAAAGAAAGATGGATAGAACCAATAATCATATGTGTATGTGTGTGTGTGTGTGTGTGTGTGTGTGTATGGTTCTGCATAGTACAGAAATATGTGATATCTCTATTAATTCTGGCTTATTTTGCTAACATGATGATTCCTGGTTCTATCTTTTTTTTGAAAATTACATAGTATTATTTATACATATACGTGTGTGTGTGTGTGTGTGTTCTTCATGTCTAACTGCATGATGCCCTGGGCACCCTCAGGGTTTGATCCCTCCATCATCATAAAGGCAAGACTGGTGGTTGCCCTCCATCACTTAATTTCTCAAGGCCCTGATCCCTCTTCAATCCCTCATCTCTCAATTCTCAATGATCATGGACCAGAACTAAGCTCAAATAACCTATTTCATTTATTACTTACTGGTTTATGATATTGTGTTATTAGCAACAGAAAATGGGGTACTATACCAAGAAACTAGTGACAGCTAGAAAAAAACATACAAGACTCCTCCCATGGAGGCTAGGCAAGATGCCCAACCCCAGAAACACCTTGATATTTGGAAGTCTACTCCCCATCACAAAGAAAAGAAAATTTTGTATTATTGTAAGTAAGCTAGGTGGTTTATTGTTACAGCAGCCTGGGGAAATTAAAAGAGAACTAGAGGTATACACATGTGCAAATAAATGCACATGAAACTGGTAGATCTGAACAATATGACTGAGTAGATTACAGTGCCCCACTGTAATTGTACAACCAACACAATAGGAACCTGGGGGAAAATGTACAAGATTTAACTGTATTATTTCTCCCAACTACATGTAAACCTGTAATTATCTCAAAACAAAAGGTGGAGGAAAGTGGGCTGACTTCAAGTATATATTAGCTCCTCACGTTGTCCTTGAGAAATCAACCAGGAAAATACATCAACCCGAGTTTTAAAATGAGAATATTGGGCTGGTGAGATGACACACTATGTAAGGTGCTAATCACTGAAATAGAGATGATAAGAGAAAACAGACTCCTGAAAGTAGTTCTCTGTCCTCTGATATCTAGTTGTATGTTGTGGCAGACAGACAGACACACACACACACAGAATTTAAACATAAAAATTAGAAAATCAAGGCTCCCCAAAATTAATGAATTTTCTAAAATTCACAAGGATAGTAAGAAATTCAGTTTTTATCTACAACCTATACCTGTAATCTTCACATGTACGCATCAGTTGTTAAGATTTACTAGAGATGACAAACTTCCAGTTGGTAGGGGACAGTGCACATGGTCGAAAACCACTAATCACTGCAGAAGAATGGGGATGAAAAACCTGGCAGCGAAGATGGAACCCTTGCTGCCTTTCCCTCCCCACCTCCCCACCAGGGAAAGGAGAGCTGATGCTTGCCTGTATTACTAACTAGGGATGATGTGGAGAAAGCTGCTCCAAATGGTTCTTAGAAAAGAGGCCTAGTGTCTCATGTGGTCAGTTCCCTTCTGCAGAAGAAACAGAGTAGAATTCGCTGTGGAAGATCCCAACGCCAGCCCAGGAAAGGAAACTATGAAGAAAGGAGCCTGCGTGAATCAAAGAACCAAGAATTTGTTCACTACCAAAACACCATGCATCAGCTGGCATCACACAAGACTGCATCCAACAGTGTCAGGAAGAGGGAGCCATTTGTCAGCTTCATTACCTGCTCTGCCCAGCTGCTGTACACATCTCGGAGGTAGCCTAGGTGGTTTCTATGGATGTGGAAGATGCAGAGACATAAGCAGCTGGATCTCAATTATGGAAATAAAGGAGAAAAGGGGTGAACAACCCTCCCCCCAACACACACACTTCTTACCAAGGCTTAATAGAAAAATAGGGAGAGACTAAGCAAATTAAATTAATTTGCACACATGAACAATTAAATGCACACATATGTAAGAAATGATGGGCAAAAGATAATAGCAGTCAGTGTTGTGGGGCTCTTGAATGAATATAGAACTATTTCTACATGAGAGGGTTTACAGACATAGAAAATCTTCCCTTGCCATCTCTGGGCAAATGGATTAGGAAGAGAGAGATGCTAAGAAGCCACTCTTAAGGAGGCTGAGCAACAGCAGGCTTACAAGTACTCACAGGCAGTTTCAGGAAATCTTCCCCAGATCCTGGGTTTTTACAGCCACCATCGATTCACACTTTGTGAAGAAGGGGCTTTACTAGTTGACAATCCCCTTGTGCGAGTCGGCTGTCTCCTTGGCAAAAGTAGAAAGCTGTTCAAATGAAGTCTGAGAAACTCTGAGCCAGAGGAAAACTGGGGCAGAATCCTCAGATACTTGGCTGCTCTTTCCACTGAGCCACTTAGTGGTCCAGAAATTGATAAAGGAGATACAGAAATAGAAGAGCACAACCCCATCTAAGTCTTTCTGTGGAGTCAGCTTACTTGTTGACTCACAGACTACCTGTCCTGAAATAAATATAATTGTGGAGCTATTATCCTATGTTCTTCTGGGGGTGGAAATGGTCCAAGGATATGTTCTGTACAGCCATTTAAGTTACACAAACTGTGGACATTGTCACAGTCACAGCTGCACAGAAAGAAAGCATCTGTACACTCCTACGTGATTGGTTGAAAATGCACTTATGTTGTTTCCCACGCCAGTATTTCTCAAAGCCTAGCAGGAAAGAGAATTGCCTAGAGATTGGGTTAAAGTCCCGGTTCTGACTCAGCTCCTACAGTGTGAATCTTGGCATTTCATTTCTCATGAGCCTCGAGGCACCACTGAGCTGCCAACTCTCAGAACACATTTTGTGTGCTAAGGATCTAGCACACTGCACCAGGCATGCAGTTCGGGTACACTGGGGCTGTTTTCAGGATGTCGGTGTGTAAGTGTGTTTTTCTCCTCTGTCTGTTATAGCTGTTGCTTTCCTCAGTTTGACGATGAATGTGAAATAGGTTAAAGTAGTTGAAAGAGTAATGCAAGTTACCTGTATAGCCGTCAACTTCTCTGTCTATCTGTGTATCCCAATCCTTTCTCTCCATTTCTCCTTCCTTCATTCCTCTCTGCTATGCACACATGTGCATTCGTGCACGTGCGCGCCCGCGCGCGCACACACACACACACACTTTCCATTCTTCCTTTACACCTTCTATCTTTGTCCTTCCCCTCTGCCTTATTCCTTGTTCCCTCTGCCTCTTGAGGTGCGGGTCTTTCTTCTCTAGTCACAGGAAGTTGAAGATACAGTGATTCTTCACTCACAAATACTTCATCCTGTATCTACCAAGGATAAAACTAATGTCAATGCAATTGTTACACTCCAAAGGATATACAGTAATTCTTTACATTAACTAAGATCCAGTGCATATCTGGGTGCCCTGAATTATTCCTATACTGTCCTTTGTAACTACTTTAAAAGAATGATGAGTTATGGTTTAGGAATTGCTTTAGCTGCTAAACAGACCCCCAACTCACCACCCCCTGTGTGTGTGTGTGTATGTGTGTGTGTGTGTGTCTGTATGTGTGTGTGTGTATGTCTGTATGTCTCTGTCTGTGTGTGTGTGTTTACCTCTGTATCTGTCTATATGTGTTCTTTATTCCCTTATTTACTCTTCTATGACAATAATCATTTTTCAAATCAAACAACTATCTTCAAGGACATGTCATATCTCCAGTCTTTCCTTGTGTTATTATTGAACATTGCCTTTGAATGAATACCTTGCCTAGATATTTTTTCTTTGGAAACAGTCTCATACTATAGTCAAGGCTGGTCATATGCAGTCAGTTAGCCTCAAATTCACAGCAGTCCTCTTTACCAGAAATCCAAATTGCTGGGATATTACAGGTAGGCACCACTTTCCAGAACTGTGCCTTGATCCTGGAGTGGATTCAAATTAAGTTCCTTTGGCTAAATGGAGCTCACAGGTGTGGGTCTTTGCTTGTCATTGTGTCACCTCAAGAAGATCTTGCCATTAGCTCATCCCACTGAGGATAACACTATATCTCCTGGGTTACAATGTCACCTAGCAGATCTCTGTTGGAGAATGCATTTCTTCTTTGAATAACTAATCCGTAAGGTGATACATTTGCCTTCTGTGAGCATTCTACTGCCAAACAGTTCTTCTAACAGTGTTAGCTTTGACTGCTGATGTTCAGCCTGAATTAAAGAAGCATCTGCTCTGTGTGCATTGAAAGGCAGATTTTTTTAGTTTTATCATTTTTCTACATGTATTAACTAATATTACTCTGTACTAAAGCTGGGCCCAACCTGACACTTTATTGATTCCACATGCTGCAATAGATTATAGTCATTATTATTATTATTATTAATTATTATTATTATTATTTTACTCTCCAGACTGTGCCAAACGTACTCAATGACACCTCTTCAAACTGACTTTTCTGTCCCTCAGATAGAATCTCCTTAGTCTCTGAGCACTTTCTTACTTTATGCCACAAGCTATCCACAAGACACTACCTGTGCTGTCCCAGCCCATGTGGCATCAGCCATTTCTTCGAGCTACTCTGGCTGTCTTTCCTGGGGAAAGCTAGACCTAATGAGATGAGATCTCTCAGTGCACTCATGGTCATTCGAGGGCCCATGTTTCAAAAGCAGCATTCACATTGGTTTTGCTAACTGGAATTCTGATCATGGGAGTTTTTAATTTTTACTCTCTCATAGGGAAAAAAATTCCTGACTATATTAACTTATTTACTTTAGCCTGTTATGTATACATCTATTATGTGTTTCATAGATTTATTTATAGTCTACCTTTTTTTTTTTTTACTGCTACCAGCAAATGACCTGATGAAACTTAAGATTTTGTTGCAGATATTTTCCACTTAAAATATATTTTACTAAATATGTACAAAGCAGGATTTTGAAATTATTGTCACTCCTATGTCAGTTTGATATAGGTTTTCTTTTTCTACTTATGCTCAACTTCAAGTAAGTTTTAGAGTGTGTCAAATATGCATGGTTAAACTCAAAACTGGATTCTCAGAGGGATTTTAATACATACACACACACACAGAGACACACACTCACAAACATTCACACACACACACAACTGTTGGTAACCATTTCCATTACTTGCTAGTTTCTCTTCTCTGTGTTTCTCCTTTGTAAAGGGTGAGTTTAAATACTGAGCGTAAGTTCACTTTTTCCACATGAAAGATAGCTTGAGCACACTCTGCTCCATGACTTTCCTTTCCCCTTCATTATGCTGCCTACTAACAAGTAGCCTTGGTCCATGAGCATTACACTACTACACAACTATTTCAGAGCTGAATGCAGCTCTATTAGGTGATGTGCTATTTACTTGGGCAATTGCTACCGAAGAGCACTGGTTGCTTCCACACCTTTGGTATTGCAAGTAAAGCCATGCCAAGAAACTGAGAAGATACCCATTATGTATCCTAAGAACTCTCCTCAAAATAATATATAAAATATAGTGCTTCTGTCATAAAGTATGTAACCACCACCGTAAAGACATGGCTTAGGTATCAATATACCAGGACCATGGAAACAAATACCTAATGCTTGCATGATTTTCATCTCAAACAGAGCGTGAGATGGGGTAATGAGGCCATGTGGTGGTTTTAATGAAAATGGTCCTATAGGCCCATAAGGAGTGGCCCTATTAGGAGATGTGGCCTTGTGAGTAGGTGTGGCTATTTTGGAGGAAGTGTGTCACTGGAGGTGGACTTTGAACTGTCAGATGCTCAAGCTAGGCCCAGTCTCTCATTCTTTCTTCCTACTACCTATGGATGCAGATGCAGAAGTCTCAGCTCCTTCTCCAGTACCATGTCTGCCTATATACTGCTATGCTTCCTGCCATGATAATATTGGACTAAACTTCTGAACTGTAAGCCACCTCCAATTAAATGTCTTCCTTCATAAGAGTTGCCATGGTCATGGTGACTCTTCACAGTAATAAAACCCTAACTAAGTCAGGCCACATGGCTAGATAAAGACACTGCACTGTCCAGCCTTCGGCTTGGGATGGTATCTTTATGAGCTTTTGAATAAAATAAGTAATCAGACAAGTTGTGTGGCAAGAGCCAGAGGTTGTTACAGATGCATTTCTATGTGTCTCAGGTATAGAGCAGACAAACCAAAATAAAACCTCAACACAGGAAAGCTAATAAAAAGACAATAGTCAAGGAAATGAGAGGAGTAAAGATTAACAAAGATAAAAAGAGACATTAATGAAATAAAGTAATAACATAATGAAAACGGTTGAAATGATCAATGGAAAAGAGAAGCTTGTTCTCTGAAAAGATCAATAACAGAGACAATTCTTTAGAGGATATGATCAAGAAAATACAGAGAGAGTCAATACTGTGCCAGAATGTGAGTTAAATGCACAATGAATGAGATTTTGACTATGGTAATACTGTCCAGCGTAGTCTGATACCATACTATGCGACCACAAAAAGCAAAAATAAATTTTTCTGAGGTCAATAAACATATATTTAGCTCTGTTGACCCAAATCTATTTCCAAGTGCTTTCAAAACTTTATATGTTCTAAGTCGCATATGTTCTCTAGGTCTCAGGGGTCATATCAAGCTTCCTTCCACTAGGGTAATAGGTGTGCTTTCTGTTTGCCCAAACATTTGGTCTACATCAGAAAGAATGATAAAAGGTTTGGGGGCATATCTTAGGAATTCTGAGTGGTTTTCCTGACTACATTTCCTTTCTCTTGTTTAACACTGTAAACAAGAAGTTAGAATTATAATTGTTTTACCTCTTCCCATTAAGATATGCAATTAAAAATCATCTTAATGAATAGACATTAATATCTGGCAATGACTTCTCTGACCTCCTGTCTAACCAGCCCCATTTATGTCTTGTTTGATGAAAGTTCTCCGCATCTGCAAAGCAAAAGGGCAAACTGATTTATGAACAAGACTTATTGTCACAGCAGCAGATTTGTATAATGAGAAATATATTAAATCTAATGAAGGGAGAGCGTGCCTACCAAGGCAGTAAGTCTGTGTTGTGATTAAGTGATTCGATATCCCTCAATGGATTAATTTAGAGAATGCATCAGGGTATAGAGCTGCTGCTGGACCCTTTTGCTCTCATGACAAATGCTAAGTAATGCTTCACGATGTGCATATGTATTGGGTTTGTAAGGTGTGATGATAAAGTACGGTGTCATCCAAGGAACCTGTACGTTAAGAAGATGGATCCCAGAGACGCCTATGTCCTACTGCTAGAGAACCAGGTAGATCTATCAACAATGTCATCTTTTAATATCTGCTTACAGGAAAGCATTTACTCTAAAAGAGCCACACACACTTTTACCTTTTAAACCAAGCCCAGCTCACGGCATCTTGACAGACACTAAATGCAGCCCACATTAATTCCCTCTCTAGTCCTCAGCAGGGCTGAAGTCAGACACAGGACAATCAATCATGAGCTCTGATTTTTTTAAATAGGAAAGCATTACCTATTATTTAATTGTCTTCATTTGTGAGCTCGTACAATCAGCAGTGCCATTTACTGGATTTGGAAGCAACAGCGAACCTGTCAGGCCTCAGCAGTTACCTTTCTTCAGCTTGGAATGAGTCCAGTTTCTAGTTGTTTCTTACCTTTGTGGCCACATAAAGCAAAGCTCTACAGCTCTACCCACAGTCAGAGTGCACAGCACATTAAAAATAGCCCAATTCCAACACTTGTGTGTACCACCCACAACTTATAGAAGAAAACAGCTGTCATTTTAAGCCCTTGGAGTCACGTGGAATAAATATACAGCAATCTGAACGCCTACGGGTAATAGATTGAAAAATTTGATCATTTCCCTCCATCCCTTTATTCTCCTCTACAGGGATCAACTAAGAGAAAAGCACCTTGAACTGAAGAAATAGAAGGAAAATGCTTGGTACCCAACAGCCTTCATCAGGAGAAGTGGGGTCCAATGTCCTCACATATCCTGTCTGTGATGACTCAAGAGAAATAAAATATAGCTACAGTAGGCTCCTATTGGCAGTAACCAGGAGAAAGGAAAATGAGAGCTCTGTCTGAGATCCATGACAAGA
Source organism: Grammomys surdaster (assembly GCF_004785775.1). Taxonomy (NCBI): domain Eukaryota; kingdom Metazoa; phylum Chordata; class Mammalia; order Rodentia; family Muridae; genus Grammomys; species Grammomys surdaster. Next base: position 7,090,893 of record NW_021604630.1, read on the forward strand.
ACCTCTCTCTTACAGAGAATGGCTCTGCTTGGGCTCCATTGTGTAGGCCAAAGACCACTGTGTTGAAGGCTCATTCCCTGGAGTTTTGCTATTGGCAGGTACCAAAATCTTTAAGGGGTGGGGCCTAGTTGCAGATTTTAGTCATTAGGTGTGTTCACTTGAAGTCTTGGATCATAGAATTCTGATCTCTTGCTCTTTGTTTTCTATGTTCTTGTCCTGGCTATGAAGTGACTGGTTTAACTCTGTGCTCTGTTTCTGTAAAGATGTACTCCCTTTGCGTCAGCCTGAAGCAACAAAGGCAATGGACTGAAAACCGTGAAACTGTGAGCCAAGAGAAACCTCATCTATGTGTAAGTTGTTTCCTGGCCACTGTTCTATTGCCATGAAGAGACACTGTGACTAAGGCAACTCTTATAAAAGAAACCATTTAATTTAGGCTGGCTTACAGTTTCAGAGGTTAGTCTATTATCATGGCAGGAAGCATGGTGACATGCAGGCAGAGACAGTGCTGGAAAAGTTACCTAAAGGTTCTGCATCCTGATGCATACATAGGTAAAGAGAGAGACACTGGGCCTGGCATGAGCTTCAGAAATAACAAAGCCCACCCCCAGTGGCATGCTTCCTCCAATAAGGGCACAGCTCCTAATACTTCCAACCCTATTAAAACTCTACTCTCTGGTGAGAGCATATTCAACTACATGAGCCATTGAGGGCCTTTCATATTCAAACTACAAGTTACTCATCTCAGGTTTTTATTACAGCAGCAAAAAGTACACACTTGCTCATCAGAAGTCAAGCCAGCTGAAATTCAGATCCTCTGAATAATCTTATTTTCTTTTTCCTTAAAGAATAAATATGCCTACTAATTTTATCATTTCTGATAGAGTGACACTGGTGTAACAAAACAAAAGTAAGACTACTTATCAGTAATTCCCCTTTGATCTTGAAAGCAGCTAGCTCTCTATCTTAAAGTCTGGTGGGTTTTGTTGTTATTGTTGTTTTCTTTTGGTTTGCTTTGGTTTTGGTGAGGAATGTGGTCAGGAAGGAAATGCAAATGAGGAAATAGAAGCAGAGGAAAAAGTGTAGGCTGTGTGTAGAGAAAGAGAAAAACCTTTCGGAACAGGAAGCTGACACCTGGGTTTAAATGGTTGTGAACAGAAGGGTTTCAGAAACACTAAGCCCAAAGCAATAACTCCCAGTTGTTCTATGACTCCCTCTGGCAAGACTCTTCTCAGATGGCCAGCTGCTTACCAAGAAAAGCTTTCGAGAAGATATCACATGATAAAAACAGAATTCCTCATAGTCGTACGGATTTCTTATCACCCCAGGTGTCTCAGTTACGATCGTTGTGAAAAGGCATCACGACCAAGATATGGGGCTCACAGTTGCAGAGGGTTATGGTCTACAACCATCATGGCAGGAAGCATGGCAGCAGATAGGCAGTCATGGAGCGGAAGCAGGAGCAGAAGTGCTTCCATCTTCATCTGAAAGTAAGAGGCAGAGAGTACTAACAGAGGATGGTGGAAAGTTTTTGAAGATTCAAAGACTACCCCCTAGTTACAGACAACTTCCTCTATTAAGGGCATACCTCATAGTCCTTCCCAAACAGTTTCACCAACTAGGGACCAAGCATTCAAATATGTGAGTCTATAGGGGCCATTGTCATCCAATCCACCAAACCAGGAAACAGCAAATTAACTTCCAAAAGTTGCTAAAAGCAAGGTGGAATTAGGAGGTTGAAAAGGAAGGGGGGGGGGGAACAAACACTGCCAGTAACATCCTCCCAAGGATTCTTCAAGTTCTTCTGCAACCTGACATGGACATAATGGTACAATTTACCCAGCAGTTGCTATGTGCACAAGGCATTCTCTCTGCTTTACAGACCATGTGACTTGCTTATTCCCCATATAACTTAGGTAGCTGCTGATACTATCTTCTCATTGTACCTGAAGAAATATAAGCTCCAGACAATCTCCAAAAATATACACAATACTTGGTTGGCGAATAAGGCACAGAACCTGAGCTCCTAAGTCTATGCTTTTAAATATTCTATATTTAATATCTGTATCTTTACCTATATTGATATAGATGTGAAGGAGACAGGAAAAGTAGGTTGAATAAACAGATACTCATAGATTACTACACAGATAGGAATGGAATTTACATGTGGAAATAGAGATGAAATAAGATACAGAAACATAGACATAAATCTCGATAAGCTACTAAGGGAAAATGTATGCATAAAAGTCAGTGGGGGAGGACTCAAATGCAGAGAAATGGACAAAGTCACTTCTGCTTCTTTCTTCAAAAAGTTATTTCATATTTGGGACACCATGGGTTTTTTTTTTATCATTTTATGGAAATGAATAAGTAAATGGCGTTTTGCTGGTCCTAATGTCCAATAATGCAGAGTGAAGTGTGAAGGCGGTAGAATATGGCAATAAATGTATTTAATCAGGAAGGAATAATGGTGACTGTCCCTCTCTTACTATAATCTGGGAAACAGGATGCATATTTAAAAAATAGTGCATTTCTGATCCTGGACACAGATGGCACCAGCTGTTGATCCCTCAGAGAAGAAAAGAAACCTGCCTACCAAAAGACACCTTCTAGCCTCAGGAACCCAGAGTAACATGGGAACTCCGTGGGACAGAGGAGACAGGAGTTCAGCCAGACTGAGGCTGATGAAATCTGAGGATCATGGCAGTGTCAAGCAAGGGGTGACACTATGTCAGAAACTCAGAAAACTGCCTAGATCTCCTTACAGCACTGCTTCTAATGCTACCATAGTAGGCAGTATGTGCACAGAACTCCACAAGGTGTCCTTGAACACTGGGCATCAGTAAATACCTTCATTCTGGTCACTGTGTGCCTTGTGGAGTAAATCCAGCTACAGAATATCCACTGCCGCCCTGAACAAAACTCCAAGGGAAGAATAAAACCTTACAAGAGAACAAATGTAACAAAGCAGTATGAAAATCTCTCCTGTCAAACATAACAAGCACAGGGCATTTAAAGAAGAGCAAAAATCCAGATTCTCAATGTCATAAAAATACTAACACCCAATGAAATTTACTCCAGGTGCAAAAACAGAAAAAGGAATTTTGATCCATAATCATAATAAAGACTAATAATAAAACAGACTTAGAAATAACAGTGGTAATGAAATTAGTAGATGAGAATGTTAAGAAAGCTTCTCGGCATTTTACCAAGTGAGACGTCTTGTTTTGTGGCTTGAATTTTATCAAGAATGGTTCTGGCTGGGAATGGGAAGCTCTCTCTACAGGAAGCATGCTGACATTCTTCTGGTACCCAGGTATAGAGGATGACATGGGGAAATGATCCTGAAGGGTTATCTGTATCAAATTGGCCTAATCTCTTCCATGTTCTCTTCAACCTCGCAAACATTTTGTTGAGAATTTCATACTTAAGCATTGTGTTGACATCCCTACATCCTTTGAAATTTGTAACATCTTTAATTATTCAGAGAGAGAGAGAGAGAGAGAGACAGAGACAGAGACAGAGACAGAGAGACAGAAAGACAGAAAGACAGAGAGAGAGGAAGCCATTTGTTTTCTTCCTCACAGATGCCATTAATTGCATATTGCTCTTTATCTAGGGGTAGGGTATTGCAAAAGTTCCACCATCCATGTTTATTGTCACATTCTTACATCAAAAATAAATTTTCTTTCTTTTTTTTTTGCCATTTCAACAAAGTCAAGCCGAGGGTTTTTCAACATTGTGTTTGTTTGTTCCCTTTTGTGAATAAATGCATTTGGGGGATAATTGGGCCATTTATTCTTTTTTCTTCTATGCCTACTTTTAAGAAATACCATGCTCTATGTTATGTTTTAAGTATTGCCCTCTGCTATCTTTGAAGGGCACAATGACATTAATTGAGCACTTAACCTCTTTCATCTTTAGTTTCCCTGTGGAAGAATGGGGGTAGAGGTTTAAGCATCTTCTGGGCCTTTACAGGCACAGCAAGATGATTCCAATTCACTTTAAAGTCATTCAATGGGGGCTCAGAAGATGGCTCAGCTGGGAAATTGCTTGCTATACAGTGTGGGAGCAGGATTCTGATATCCAGCAACCTTGTGAGTGCTTAGCAAGTGTGTCAGCCCAGCTGTAACCCCAGTGCTCAGGAGAGAGACGGGATCCCAGGAATTATCTATCTAACTGGCCACCAATCTGGCAATCTCTGTGTTCAGTGGAGAGATCCTGTCTCAATAAACGAAATGGACTGAGACATCCAGTGTCAAAGTCTGACTGACACAGACACACAGGTATAACCTTAGAAATGTAAGCATACATATATATGCATACATATCCTTACAAATGTGTTCAGGAAAAATACAAAACACTATGTATGTATATACATATTGAACAATGGAAGAAACAAACATGGGAAAACTAATAAGCTATAAATGTGAAAGTAAATAAAACATTGGAAAGAGCTGATGTCAGTGGAGGAAATTCTAAATGGAGGTGGGATGTTGTTCATTAAGGATTTTTCCTCGTCTTAATAGAAGTAGGGAGTAGGATAAGATAGGAGAGATGAAGAGGAAGAGGAGGAATAAAACAGGAAGAAAGAAAGAAAGCACTAAGTGCTCCGATGGGCTGAACATCTTCACATAGCATCTGCATTGTCCACACAGTTCTCTCTATAAACAGTAGCCTCGGGCTCCATGTGATGAGATAAAGACTATCTATTTTCCTGGATGAGACTTACATGTCAAAACTCAAATTATTGAGAGGTGCCTCTGTGCTTTTACACCAGGCATCTCAAGAAGTACATTAGCACGTCCCCAAAATACAACATATGCCCACATCTCTGACTTAGAGTGCATGCCCCCAGGAAGATGGCATTGGCCATGCCGCCAGTGTAGCTGAGACAACCAGGTCTTCATGACTCACCAGCAATGTCAGACAACCCATCTGAGAGTTGGAACAGATGCTCACGAGCCTCGACAGATCACGTCCATAACCTCTTCCCATCCTTCCGTCCCCCAGGGTTCTTCTAGGGTCTCAGCTTAGACCCCTCCCAGGAATCAAACTAAAGAAAATCCCCCTTCCACAATACTGCTGTCCAAGGAAAGTCTGGAAAAGGAAGGCTGGAGAAGCCAAACATTGATAAACTTAATTAAATTTCTAATGAAAACAGAGGCAGCCTGCAGTGATTACTCTCTGTAACTGAGACTAATATTGCAATTAGGCTAATTCATCCCCTGATGCTCCAACACAGTTATAGGTTTAATCCATATTTCTTCCTTCTTGTCAACAACAGGTTTCCATCATTTTGGAAGCTGCTTTTGGCATTTGATCACTTGGGCTGGTCTATGGGATTTTTGTATGTGGCTTGTGTCTGCCTAGGGCTTTCCAGACAGCGGGCTGTTTTTTCTCCTTTTCCTTTTCTGAGATGATTGGAATTGTCTGCATCTCACAGAAGACCCATTTCAGAGGCCCTTAACTTTGTCACTACCAAAATAATTTTTCTCAGAACTTAAAAACAACAGAAAAAAGTATTTCTTTTTTTAGCCCTACTGCCCTATGTCTTAGTTAGGGTTTTACTGCTGTGATCAGACACCACGACCAAGGCAACTCTTATAATTTAATTGGGTACAGGTTCAAAGGTTCCATCCATTATCATCAAGGTGGGAACATCCAGGCAGGAATGGTGCAGGAGGAGCTGAGAGTTCTACATCTTCATCTGAAGGCTGCTAGCAGAGTACTCATTTCCAGGCAGCTAGGACTGACTAAAGCCCACAGCCACAGTGACACACCTACTCCAACAAGACCACACCTCCTAATAGTGCCACTCCCTGGGCCAAGCATGTATAAACCATCACACCCTATAAATGAGACTAACAGGTATTACCCATCTCCGGTTTTCACCACTAGAAGGACCAGGTTCAATCAGCTGAAACTACTGTTCTCTCTTGAGGTACAGGAGACAGAAGTTAGCCTGTTGACTTGCACCAAACAGAATAGAATAAAGCTAGAGGCTAGGCAGAGCCAGGCTAGGCTGCTTATGGCTCTCTTTCTCTACTTCCTCCCTGCAGAAGTCACTCCTCGTTTCTGAGACTATGTTTTCTCCTAGGATCATAGGCGTGAGAGGAGAATAACAACTTTCTCGGTTTCTCCTTATGGGTCAGCCAAACCAAAATATCTCCTTTGGGTTGTGTATTGTCCTATGTGGGACAGTAAAGTGCACCTCACCTACCTTGCTTCACTTCACCCTCTCAAGACTTCTTTAGGAAACAAAAAATCACAGCCGATAGTAAGGAAAAGCTTTGCCCAAGTTCTCGAGCAGAGCCAAGAGAACGCTAGGCTGGCTGCCACATCTGTTCTTCCACTCCCCCAAGACCTCATGATGTGTCACTTCTGGGAAAGGCCAAAAGTGCAGGCTGCAGTCTACTTCTAAAAGCTGTTTCGTTATCTCACATTAAATACACTAACTTGAAGTGATCAGTCAGAAGGAAAAGGTGTCCCACGTAAGTCTTCCTCACTCCGCTTTAATGAACACATAAAAGTCATTTGTAATGAGCGTGTTGTTTATATGTCAATGGGATTATGAACTGCTGGAAATTAGTTTGTTTTCTTAATTAGATTAAACAGGCTTCCAACAATCTCCCTGACTTTATTGATTTATTTAATGAACCCTTTTTTTTTTTCATTGATAGTACAAACGTAAATTTTAGCTGGGACTGGGAACAAATTATCTTAAATTCTGAATCGGTGGGACCTTAATTAATGAGGCTTTACTCTATATCACTAGTGTGGCACAAACATTTATTTTGTGCAAACAGTCGTAATGAGGACAGTCCTCCACATGTGTGTAGAAGATGGCCCCACCTCACTAGAAAAGGAACTGCTTTCCTTCTACTTCAGCTCAGGTCGCGTAAGATGGCTGCTGCTTTGTCAAGCCAAAGCTTAGTTAGGCAGCACATAAGCATACTGGAAGTGAGACAAATTGCAGGGAACAAGGCCCTACAGAAAGGACGGGCTCAAGGGGGAAAGCACTGAGAGTCCTATCCTGGCAGCTGCTTTCTCTAGGTCAGAAGTGCCATCACTGGTCCTGGTTCCAATGTGCTTCCTAGGAAGTGTTGGCTTCTTATAGCGAAGATGAGAGGACAGCAGGATGCAGCAACAAGTGAATTCAAGGCCAGCAATGACTGTAAAAGGTTTCCTATGAAGAGACAGAAAGAGCGTGGATTTAGATGGGAGGGAAGGATCTAGGAGAAGCTGGGAGAGGAAAAATTGTCATCAGAATATATTTGCCTTAGTTAGGGTTTTACTGCTGTGAACAGACACCATGACCAACACAGCTTTAATAAAGGACAACATTTAATTGGGGCTGGCTTACAGGTTTAAAGGTTCAGTCTATCATCATCAAGGCAGAAGCATGACAGCACCCAGGCAGGCATGGTACAGGAGGAGATGAGAGTTCTATGTCTTGTTCCAAAGGCAAACAGGAGAAGACTGGCTTCGAGGCGGCTAGGAGGAGGGTACTAAAGCTCATACCCACAGTGACACACCTACTCTATCAAGGTCACATCTCCTAATAGTACCTCTCCTTGGGCCAAGCATATATAAATAAAATAAAATCGCAATTTGATCAGACTATAGACAATCCATCATTCTTTGCGTGCCCCTGTTTCCCCCATCCTCTCTTTCAGTTGGTCCCCCAGTCCTAGTCTACTACCCTGCTGGACGGGGCAACAAGCCATCACACTATTGTATGAAAAACTCTATTTTCAATAAAAGAAAATATAGGGAGAGGATAAAGGGTAATTCCAACTGGAATTATAAAAGACCACAGCATCTGGCACAAGACGCCATATCTATACATAGACATGAGCCGCCACCACTACCCCTTAGGATAAGGCAAAATGCTTAATAAAAACCAATGGGAGGTACACACAGAAACTGACATATAACCCTACCACTCAGACTTACATCATTGCTTGGCTAGCAGTCACTGAAGTGAGCCTAGAAAAGCAACTTACCCTCTTAAAGACATCCCCCCCCCATGTGTAAAATACTGAGAGTAAAAGTAGTGTTGTACTTCATAAAATTGTCATAAGAATTAAATTATGTTTAAAAAATGCTTAGCCAACTGCCTGGTACACAATGCTCATAAATGCCAGCTATCGTTATTATTTATGCTTTTTAAAACTCATTCGCAGTCCCAGTTTCATCTGAATTAAGCAACCCTGGCGCCAGACTCAGCATACAAATACAAGAGCATGTAGAACATGTCCATCTTCTCTATGGTGTGGTCTCTCCATGTTCCAGTCTTCCATTAAGAGGAAGTCCAGATAAGGCTGGTAGGCCAACGTACTATGGTAATGACCATTTTATGTCTTCTCTATCCAAGTGAAAAAGGACAACAGATATGATCTCGTCACTAGCTTAAAAGATTTCAATAACTGAATATCATAACCTGTATTCTTGGCTACCTCTTGGCACAGAGTTAACTCTCCTGAGCAACCACGGGGAGCAAGCCTGGATTAACCTTCATGAATTCTATCTTTGTCCTTGCCTTCTCTGTGTTTATAACCTAACAGATCTTAGAACAGGTCCCTTCAGTAGATCTACTGACACAAAAAAACTGACTCATGTTTACCTATTTTAAAGTAAGCTTAGGCTGTCTCACTGACTACTGTATACCCCTTGAGGTCTACAATGTTGGTTCTACTCCATTCTCTATCCCTAGAGCTTCTAGAATGACATGTGCATTAAAAACGATCCAATAAGCACACACTGGTTCATTAAAAGAAACACTCAATATTCAGAAAATAAATGCCACCTCATGTGGTTAAGGGCACTTTGAAGCTTTATTTATCAGCCTTTAGCTTTGAGTAATTTGCATATGTGATTAAGAATTTTATGGAAGTCTTCATCTGAGAAATTTCTATTTGCAGGAGACGGTGATTAACACAGAGATCTGCAATTGACATACTTGTAGAGAATAAAAGATTGCAGAATCCTCGGCCCTAAATGGAACATGTATGCCACACCCACTCCTTCCAAGGCTCAGGACTATTGCAGAGGATAGAACCAAAAGCATATCAGAGACAGAGGTGGTGGTGAGTGACTACAAGATAAAAGACAAACTCACAGCAATTGTGACATCACACACAAAACCTATACAACTTCAAGTCAGACAAAATTTATATATATGATGTATATGTATATACATATATATATATATATATATGCAGTAACAGTAATAAATGAGGCCATGAATTTGAAGGAGGAAATGGAAGAAAATGTGCTATAATTAAATTATAGTTCAAAAATTTAAAAGAAATAAAGATGAGAGGTTTTTAAAAATTGGACTGGTAAATTTTGAACCTTAAATATTAGTGATAAAATATATAAAATAAAAATAATCATTTTTATGGGGGAAAACAGGAAAATTCCAAGCACATTTCCACTGTCTTACCTCTCTCCACTGAAGAATAACTTACTGAGAAAGGATGTCTGTCAGCTGGGGACACGGTGAATTTATTATTTTTCTCATCTGTTGTATACTGTGTTAGACAGTCCAGCATCATAAAGAATATCAAATAAAATTGCACGTGGCAGTTGAAATTTTTAAAAGAGTCATTTGGCCACTTCTTTTACCTGCTTCTTGTCAGGGTAAACTTGGTTTGGCAAGTTGCAAAGTTATACCAAACAAATTCTATCCCTTGCAATTAAATGCCTTTAAATAAGCTAATATAATCAATTATGTCTTTTAATTTTCCAGACAGCACTTACAGGGCTTAATTTTCTGCTCCTACACCTTCCAAATTATCTTCAGGTGATGTTTGGAATCCAATAGGAAAACATAGCACAGTTGTGCAGATATTAGCAATGCTGAATCCTTCACGCACACGTCTTCTCACACCAAGCGCTTCGGATCCCAGACATAGAAATGAAATGTTCAGAGAGAAAAGATAGGAAGTCATGAGGCATTTGCTTCATTTTCCTATGTTACAGCATGCATATCATCCCCTCCTAGATTGTCCTCAAGACTGTATAAAACTGCTTTCAATATTGAAAGACTGCAAGTACATAAAAAAA
>NW_021604630.1:7101066-7114809 GCF_004785775.1 Grammomys surdaster
AGAGAGAGAGAGAGAGAGAGAGAGAGAGAGAGAGAGAACCTAGGATTTCAGTAGCATAATGCAGGTATACCGCCCTGTATGATAGGTTTGAGTGAAGCTTTCCCTAAAGTGCTAATAACAAATATTATAGTATTTAAACTGATGCAGTCATTCTGCAGATAAACCGGGAAACAGGTAAAGGACAACTGTCTGCATGCAAAAGAAGAACAACTCCGGGAAGGGACAAGGCCCACAAGTCATCTCAGTATATCTGGGAAATATGAACACGTTGGTTAGTTTTCACTGTCAATTTAGCAGAACCTAGAATCCCCTGGGGGAAACATTTTAATTAAAGAATCACCTAGATCGGTTTGTCCTGTGACCATATCTGGGAAGGATTATCTTGACTTTGAATTCATAAAGGAGGGCTCAGAACAGTGCAGACAGCTCCACTTCCTGGGGAGAAGGTCCTCAATTATACAGAACAAGAGAGAGCTAGGGGAGAGTGGAAGCAGCAAGCTGGCAATAGAGGTTCACTTCTCTCTCTCTCTCCTCTTGACTGTGAGTATGTTGTGACATGCAGCTTGAGTTCCTGCCTTGAAGGTCTTGATGGCTAATTTTGGTTCTCAACTTTGCTTCCAAAGATGGAACCTCATCTGAAAAATTGTTTCCATCAGATTGGCCTCTGAAAATGTCTGTGGGGCATTTTCTTGATTACCAACTCATATAAGGGGACCCAGCCCACTGTGAGTGGTACAGTCCCTAGGTAGATGGGTCTGGGCTATAGAAGAAAGGTAGCTGACCACTCATTGAAAGCAAGCCGATAAGTAGTGTTTCTCTGGGTTTCTGCTCCAAGCTGGTGCCTTGAGTTCTTACCTTGTTTTCCACCAATGATAGGTTTCACCTGAGAGAGAAAATAAGCCCTTTCCTCCCCAAGACTATTTTGGTTTTGTGTTTATCACAACAACAAAATGTGAGCTAGAATAGCAGCCACCCACTTAGAAAATGTCCAACAAATCCTGTTACAATAACAAAGGCTTTGGTGAGATTAAAATATTTTCAGTGGCCGGGCAGTGGTGGCGCACGCCTTTAATCCCAGCACTTGGGAGGCAGAGGCAGGCGGATTGCTGAGTTCGAGGCCAGCCTGGTCTACAGAGTGAGTTCCAGGACACCCAGGACTACACAGAGAAACCCTGCCTCAAAAAACCAAATAATAATAATGATGATGATAAAATATTTTCAGTAAAGGTTAAGTATAGGAAAGAGAGTAAAAATTCATCAGTGGTGTTCTAGGACCCACATACTTGGCATTATATTTAGTTTATACCTCCCTTAACATTTGTTAAGATAGGTACCTCTCTTAACAATGTGTCCTTGACAGCCACCCTACACCATTTCCAAAAGGTCCCTCAAGTACCAGTGCTCAAAACTACTACAGAGTATCAAAGGTGCCTTGTTAAATCTCTAAGCATCTTGTTCACAGTAAGAGGATGTCTTTGGATCACAGTTAAAAGCAGCTTAGAAAGCAGCAGGGAGTCAGGAAGTCTGATAATAGTTCTAGTATCATTTTGCCACTATTAGTCTTGGTCTTGAACATATGACTTTGAAAAGTGGCACTGGGCATTTTGAAGTGATGCCTAGGGTTCTTTCCAGCTCCCATTTCTAATTAATCAACAGGGTTAGAATTATTGGATGGCCATAGTCCATTTCCCAAAGTACTTAATGGTTTTATATTCATTGATAATCAGCCTGTTAAGAGTTAGATTGGGGAGAATCCACTCCATGAGTTAGGTTACCTTCTGAATACACCAGAGGAATGAAGTTTCTTAACTTGTAGAATACTGACAATCACCACAAAGCAAGCCTGGGGGAGTAATCAGAACTAGGAGGAAATCGTGGGTGGTGCTTAATATGAACAACTTTGCCTGCACAGAAAAACATGGAGCCATTTCTGAAGATACTAGTAGCATATAAAACATTAAAAAATAGTATTAAAAAGAAAATAAGTTGTGTGTGATAGCACATACCAGTAATTCTAGCACTCAGAAAGAGGCTGAAGAAGGAGGGTGGAAAGATTTAGGCTATCTTGAGCTACATTTTAAGTTCCAGACCTGTCCTGGGCTGCATATTGATACCTTGTGTTTTAAAACCAAAAGCTAAAAGAAGAAAAAGACTTTTCCTATCAAACATAATCATTGTTATGGTATATAGCAATCATCTTGTTTCTAATGTAAATTGGGACCTTGTCTTAGGGTTTTACTGCTGTTGAACAGACACCACGACCAAAACAAGTCTTATAAAGGAAAATATTTAATTGGGGATGGCTTATAGTTCAGAGGTTTAGTCCATTATTATCATGACAGGAAGCATGGTGGCATGCAGGTAGACATGGTGCTGGAGACAGAGGTGAGAGTTCTATATCTGAATTCCTAGACATCAGGGAGAGAGTGAGACACTGGTCTGCTTGAGCATCTTAAACTTCAAAGCCCACCCTCAGTGATACACTTCCTCCAAAAAGGCCACACCTGCTCCCCAAGGGCACAGCTCCTCATAGTGTCGCTCCCTATGGGCCTATAGGGACCATGCCTGTTCAACCCCACAGATCGACTCTATTAGGTGCTCCTTTTTTCACTTAATAACGTACTATCCCACAGCCTTAGAAGACTTCACTGAGGACATTATTTCTAATGACCACACAGAATTCTGAATACAGATGCATCGTAATTTATTTACCCAACTCCCTAAGATCTGACATTTAAGGTGTTTTCATTGTTGATTTTTATAAGAATGCTGTGGTAACCGTCATCAGGCATAAATCTTTAATCTCCGATTACTACCTGAAGATAAATTCCCAGCCATGGGATTAGCCGGTCAAAAATATGAATGTATTTAAGGTTTTTCTAATATACTTGCCAATTTACTCTCCAAGAGGGTTCTGCAGTTTACAGGCCCATGATCCATAAAGAAAGGTGACCAAGAATACTAAATGCTTCCTATAGCTATAAAACCTTCCCGGCCCTTACTAAAACAGAAATGCATTATTTTAAATAGCAGGCCACCCAGAAAACCTACTGTTTTCTCATGTAAGATTAATTCTATGTAGTGGTGTAGAAGATAATATAGGATGCTTGGATTCAGGTAAATCCTATTATTGTATGTCATATTTCAAACACTGATAATAGGAAGTAATCAAAATTATTTTTTTTAGGCATGAAATTCTAAAAAGTTTATATACTTAAGATTTAGGGTCCTGAGATTCTGCCACTGGAAATATATCTTGCTTGAATAAAAATATAAAAAGTGTATTTATTATTTTAATTTGCTGAAAATATTCCATAGCTCAATTTATAGAACCGAATCTTGTTCAACGAATGAGACACATCTGTCTTCATGTAAGCAAATAAAACCAACTTCAAGGCGACACCATGAGATTCATTTCTTCTCTCAATTGCTGGAGATGTCAGAGGCAAATCCAGGGCCAATAATCACATTTTTCAAGTAGAGAAACTAAATCCAGAGATGTAAACTGACTTCAGTAAAATCAGTGACTACTATAACACTACAAAGCTACTGTTTGATTAGTATATAAATATAAATATAAAAAGTATAAATATATTTAGTGTATTTGAGTATAACTATATGTTTTATATATACATATAGATACATATATAGATATATACATGGATAATAAAAGGTTGATGATTGATAGATAGATAGATAGATAAATAGATGGATAGATAATAGACAGAAAGACAGATAGACATATAGATAGATACACACAATATCAGTTGGCACCAATATTCTTAAGAAATGAAAAATTAATCAGTATTTGTGTGACAAACATCTTCACAAGAAAAGTATGCTTTCTGATGTAATGGACAGCTGGCAGGAGCAGGTGGCTGGGCAAATGTTCAGCTAGGGGCACAGCAGACCAGATGGGTCCCATGCTCTGAGTCACTTGTGTTCAGTGATCCACCAGCCGTGAGTCTTAAGAAGGTCGTTGCCTTCACCTAGCACAGGATTGGAACTGTAGAACCATGCAGACCCCAAACACAGAGATCAGAATTGTTCCTGGCCAGCATGAAATGTCTAATTGGAAATGGGGTTGACTTTCAAGTAGGGTCCTAAGGAGGATAATTGGGTGCCAATGCTGTTTTCCTGCACATCTCTGTATATTAAAATCATGGCTAATTTTCAAGTTTACTTAAAATGTTTTTCTTATTTCTTGGCTCTGGGATCTCAACATTCTCTCTCTCTCTTCTTCCCCTTCCCATCACTCCATTCTCTGTCCCTCCTGATCCATTACTAAACTGTACCTCTCTGGTCTAGTATTCAGTTCACTTATGTATATGTCATAGTATGGCCTGGATGACATACATGGCAGTCACTGCTATGTGTTCTCCTGAAAGCCCACAGTATGTTGCACTGTTCATTTGAAACAAACTCTGATCAATAAGTGTAGCAGAAGGACAGCAAATGAAGAGTTGTTACAGGGATATTTGTTGTTGATCCTATTAAGTAACCCAGATTATAGTCAACACCTCTCTAGTTCCTTCAAAAATTTCTTCCATGAGTCTGAGATGAATGATTATCTCAGTGCAGGTTTCCCTAAAACACAAGGCTTAATTAATCCAGCTTTAAATATTTTGCTGCTATAAATTTAGAAAGGGACATCAAAGGGACAGATAAATGATTGACAACGTATCATGCTAACAAATCCAACTTCTTGGGAAGTCTTTTCATTTGGTTTTAACACTGACAGACGTTAATATTAAAAATGTTAATTATTTTTAATATTTATTACCGCATCCTTGTATAGGATGTTACGAGCACTAACGCTTAAGATTCAGTCTTATTACAAATGAAGATGCTTTTTTGTGATGGCTAATTGTCAATTTAGTATGATTTCATGTCACCTTGAAGAAAACAGGATATGTCTGTGAGGGGTTAACTAGAGGAAATTAACTTAGGAGGAACAATCCTAACTGTTAATAGCAACACTCAGTCTCATTTTCAGGAGCAGCTCAGGAAGATGGAAAGTCAGTGTGTTTTACTCTCAGTAAATACAAAAACCGGACCTGCCAGTCTGATCTGTGAGAGCCTCTGGCTAAAGGCTAGTGTGAGTTCAGAGCTATTCTTGCATGCCACATGTTTTGGTGTGAATGTGGAGGAATTGTCATAGTCTATGGCAGAGGTTTCATGCAATACAGTGCTTTCAACCCTGTACTTCTCCTGTGCGACTATCTCAAACTGCAAAAAGAAAGCCAGTTCAAATGTCTAGTAACTAGCAAAGACAAGCCAGGGTCATTTTTCACTACTGTGATAACACATTGGAAGGACGCAAATGCTAAAGGCCACTTCTTCACTAGGACATCTGGAAAGGTTTGCTTGAACCTTCCTAAGATCATCTCAGGAGACTCTTGGGAGGAAGTCTGACATTTTATTTGAAAATGATAGTCATATGTCATGGTGGAGGAACAACCTCTTCTCCATCCAGTGCCCATCCTATATTTCTACTAAGATGACTCCTTAGAAAGTGAAGTTTGTTATGCTCTGGCCATTAAAGAGTGAACTATAAATAAATTTTATAATTTAGCCTCCTTCCAAAAAAATATGGGTATCAGGCAACACCTGTGATGTCATAGAAATAGAGTAACAGCCAGGGAAAGTCAACAGAGAGGGGATAGATTGTTCAGCACAGACAAACTGAATGGAGGCTCTCTGAGGGGGAAAGCTATAAGTGTGTGTGGCCTTGCTATGTATCAGTCATCTACCAGGAACTAGGGAGACACCCACCAAAGAATGGGCTAATCAAACACACTTTTCAGAATCAATACTCAAGGATGAGTATAAAAGATTTTAGAAAGTTACAGTGATGGACAGAAAACCAACTAAATAGCTTATCTCTTGTTATAATAAATCAAAGAAAAATCGGCCCTACATCCACAGTCCTGTGTATGAAGAGGAAAGCAGTACCACTCAAAGAGAGCAGAGTAAAATTCATGAGATATGGCTGAACTCTCCATCAATAACTTACAGAAGTATGTCCTGATCTACTATAACAGGTGTGTCATAAGAAACCAGTATCTTGCTTAAGTGCACGCCATCAAGTCCTCACATACTATTATTCAATTACTTAATATTATTTAATTAATTGTATATAATTAATGCATATGAGATACATACGAGAGATGACCTATAAATCCAGGTTTTCCTTAGTTTCTTTACCAGAAAGTGGTAGAACTGGCTATAGCTAACAGATGCTCAGACATCTGTACTCAGAGCAGTTTTCTCTCAAATATCAATGAGAGGAGTAGGTTGATAACGAAAGGGCCCCCTTTCATGCTGCCTCCCTAATAATCGAACTCTCGATCCTTAACTTGGAGGTTTTCAGTCTCTAACTCATGCAACTTCATGGTTTGGTGAAAACAAGTCAAAACTACAGACAGAAGCTTCTATAAATTCCTGGGGGCTTTTCATAAAACAGTAAGGTCAACTTTTCAATTGTTTCATGGAGTTGAAGGGGAGAGTGTTTGTGTGAGGCGGTGTGTGATCACCCTTGTGATTTATTTTGTGAAGAACCAACAGGAATTGGATCATTTTTATTTATGTCACTGTCATGAGATATAAAGGGTGCGTGAGTGAAACCACCTGCCGCATTTGTCAATTTCTCATTTATTTACTATCATTTGAGCCACAAATATGGTGATGCTGTAATAGTCGGTAGTAAAAAAGGTAATGATAACACGTTACTTTCAATGTAGTATGTCCCATTTGTATAGTAAGCTTTTGTTTCAGGTGATGCTGCATTGTAACTCAATGTATTATAATATTTATAGTTAAGTCCCACAGTCTGTAGCATTGTCTTCTGTCATAAGTTATTCATCCGCATGTGTTAATATGCCTGGAAAATCTGTGCCTGGTGATTCATATTAAATTTTTGGAGTCATTTTTCTTCAAATGTCACCCTATATGCTTTTTGCTTTTGTTAAGGGGATTTGCTCTGTGTAGACCCCTACTCAGCTGTGACACCTATGAACCACAAACAATGACCAGCATGGAAAGATAACCATAATGATGTCATACCTACAGCTGTCTAAATCCCACCAACTAATGCCAACATCAGTCCCACCCAATATGAAAGAATGCATGCCTGTACTAGAAACCTAGCCATTAACAACTAGTGAGGTCACCATCTTGGAAGAGGATCCAGTACTGCCACTTTGCTAAACCAACATACTTCCCACTCTATTTTCAATTTTACCCTTATAGTCCCAGATAAATGAAGTCATCATTCCTCATTGAAGAAGCTTCTCTTTAAGAGAAATGGAGATTATCTCAGAAAACCACAACCACATCGAGCCACAATGTGGGGATCAATGGATTGTAGGGAACCCAGCCCCAGCAGATACGCCCTCATAGCTCCTGTATCTATGGCTTAGGAGAAATCAAGGAAGAAAAGAAGGGGAAACTGTAAGAGTCAGAATGCCAGGAAATCTGCTATGAAATTCCCTTTCTTAGAAATTGCTGTATAAACAATACCTAAACAATGACAGCATCAACAGACATAGCAATGCAGAAAGAAGGAAATCTTTTGGGATCCCACTCCTTAATACAGAGTTACAGGCAACTAATGACTACTGAGAGAAGAAAAACTAGCCTCTCCGAGGGATGAGACCCTTGATTGGTTATCCAATGCAAAATAGTCAACCCTGAAACTTTATGCTCAAAAAACATAAACCTCTATTCAATCTTTGGCTGTGCTGGACAACCTATCCCCTCTCTGCTGACTTTCCCTGGCTGTTACTCTGTTTCTATGACATCGCAGGTGTTCCCTGATACCCAGATTTTTTTTTTGGAAGGAAACTAAATTATAAAATTTGTTTATAGTTCACTCTTTAATGGCCAGAGCATAACAAACTTCACTTCCTAAGAAGTTGTTTATGTTGTATTTATACATGTATGCATATGCATCTGTATGTCTAACAACAATAATCAAAGAGGTTATCGATTTGAGAACATGAGTGGATAAACAGAAGGGTTGAGGAACAGGAACATGGGAGGGGCTGAAGAGAACAAAGAAAGTGGAATAAGTGTTCTAATTTACGTGTATCTAAAAATAAATTTAAAAAGTGGATTATATTGTTGATCTCATTTTACATTACTGCTTCTGTTTTAATATACTACATCACATGCTTTTTTTTTGAGGTTTACATTTTCTTGGTGTTGATTTTATTTTGCAATCTGACACCTTAAAAGAGTCACTGTCAGTCTTGAGTATTCAATAAACCTTAAATTCTATATTTCTACCTGTGTGTATAGACTTTAACTTTGGGCAGTATCTTTCAACTTCCAGCCAATGACAGACAGGGAAGCTACTACTCTCTCCTAAGTTTCTGACCCATCCTTGACATCTCCGCAGTCACCAGTTTTATGCTTATCATTTTACACTGTCACGTTTATGTCAGGTATATTTTCCCTGCAACTAAAACCCCCATGCTTTCCTTCACTTACATATTTAAACAGATTCATTGCTTGCTGCAGAACTTTTATATAGCTGCTTCCAATCCCTGAAGTCTCTGCTTCATTTCATTTAGCTGGTTGATAGATTTCATCATCAAGAAATTGCTTCAGAAGAATGCATAATTACTTTACCCCTCTAAGACGTGGGAGTTAAAGAATGCTTTCCATGGTTTGGGGAGATGGCTCAGTGGGCAAAGTGCTTACTGCACAAGCAGAAAAACTAAAGTAAGATTCTTTTGTTTGTTTGTTTGTTTTTGGAGACAGGGTTTCTCTGTGTAGTTCTGGCTGTCCTGGAACTCACTCTGTAGACGAGGCTGGCCTCAAACTCAGAAATACGCCTGTCTCTGCCTCGCAAGTGCTGGGATTAAAGGCGTGCACCACCACTGCCCGGCCCTAAAGTAAGATTCTTACTCACAATAGGAAAGTCAGGCAGGTGTGGTGACCTGCCTGTGATCACAGCCTCAACAGAGACATTTATTTCATAATTGAGCCTCCCTCCAAAACACCTGGGTATCTGGCCACACCCATGATGTCACAGAAACAGAGTTACACCCAGAGCAAGCTACGTGGCTATATTCCTGATCTCTGGATTCAGTGAAAAACCCTGTCTTCATGTGTAAGTTGGAAAACCATCAAGGATGACAGCCAATACTGCACGAGTGTGCACACACATTTCCATGCACACTCACACAAGCACATGTGCCCAAGCATATGAAAATGACCATACATATGTACAGGCATCACACACACAGGCATGTGCTCAGCATATCTATGGGGGTTGTCTTTTTTATTAATTGGTACAGGGGGGTTCAGCTCACTATGGAAAGCACCACCCCTAGAAATGTGGATCTTGGCTGTATACGATAGCTGAGCTGAAGGTGAGACTATGACTAATCCAGTAAAAAACATTTCTCCATGGTTACTGGATGCAAGTCCTGTGTTCTTACCTTGACTTTCCTCAGGGTTGGATTTGACCTGGAAATGTCAGCCACATAAATTTTTCCTTCCCTTGGTTGCTTTTCGTCAAGATATTTTATCACAGCCCACAGAAAGCAAACTATGACACACACATTTCTTTTTCCTATGAATGACAAAACACTTAGGGGATAAAAGATGCGTCACGTTTTACTCCTGTGGAAATCCATAGACATTTGTCCACTTTATTTTAAAATCAAATGGTACAGTGAAATAAACTGAATCCAGCCTCTCACAGTTCCTTCTCTGTAGCATTGATTTCTCTTCCACTTGATAGTTACTAAATTAATTAACCTTAATCTCAGGATTGATTATTCTATATCACTTTTCTTTAATTAAAAGTTTGAGTCTTAATACTGGAGAGATGGTTCAGGGTTAAGAGTATATACTGTTATTGTAGAAGACGAGAATTTGGTTTTCAGCATCTATATTAGGCAGCTCACAACCACCTATAGTTCCATCTCCAGAGGATACCCACATTGTCCTTTAGCTAGTTCCTGTACTCATGTGTACACACCAATACAGAGACACATAAATATATGCAGAATTAAAATGAAAATAAAACATTTTAAAAATTGAGAGTTTTACAATAGATTTTGTAAACATTTATTGGGACATTTTCTCCTTAAAATTGTAATGAACACATTTATCTCAACTTTATGTGTCTGTTTTTCTCCTTGAATTCTTACCACTGGCTTCCTTTCCACTTAGCTTGATGTGATTTTTCTCGGGCATCCTCTATACGTCCTTAGCTCCATTTTAGAAACATCTATTTGCCAGGACCGCAGCTTTCTATTCTGACAAAAGCTTTATGGTTATCTTCAGCGTCGTCCTGCACTTCAAACTCTCGGATTATGTTTGCTCAGTTCTCCTTTATCTTTGAACTTTTATTTCTTTTTACTGGAAGATTTTTCATTTAGAGCATTCTTTTTAATGTCTGCTCTAGAATAGAGACATACTACATTCCGGTCTTAGGAAGCTACTGGGCTAAGAAAACTGCATTTTCTCGCCATTGTCACAGGAAGTAATCATCGTAACATCTGTATATTTCTCCATCTAACTCACAAATGTATGGTAGATACCAAATACAATAATTCTGTTATTTAAAGCATTTTACCTAACTCCTTTATAAATATAGTGTATTGTCCACAAACAGAATATTCTATGCTTATTCCTAACCATCATTAAGAGCATCAGCAGCAACCACCACTGTAAAGGTCACCATTACAGCTACAATCACTACTGGCTACCATTTACTGACATCTAATATATCATGCTTCATGTTAATTGGATATGTTAGGTCATGTGACCTCACCAATAATATGAAATTGTTATGAGGATATACAGGATATAGATCACAAATGAGGATTCTGAGAAATGGAAAGTTCAGGTCATGTTCACTAGTCATAGCATTTGCAAATAACAGAGCTACGATTCAGTGAGTATTCCTGATACAGAGTGCACACTGACTTTTTAAAGACATCCAAGGTAAAAAAAAAAATTTCAAAGTTTGTGTTTATCTCAGATTTATTCCCATATATCCATATATTCAAGAATTTCTAAAGTAGAACTTCTTTTAAGGAACTTGTAGGTTCACAACACAACTGAATGGAAGGTACAGAGATGTCCTTTACATTCACTCCCTATAGCCACAAACATACATCCAAACCCAACATACAATATCCAACATACAACATACAACATACAACATCCAACATACAACACCCAGCATCCAGTATCCAGCATCCAGTATCCAGTATCCAACATCCAATATCCAACATCCAACATCCAGTATCTAATACCCATATTCAACATCAAATATCCAATATCCAATATCCATATCCAACATCCAACATCCAAGTTTGATTTGTTACCAGTCATAAGTTTATATTGAAATGGTATCAGTTCACTATATTGTTTACAATAGAGTTCACTCTTGGGATTTTATATTCTATGAATTTGAATAATGTATAAAGACACAATTCTACTATTACAGTATTTTATAGAGCTGTTCCCTGTGCTCTACTTATTCAGCCCTTCTACCTAGAAAGCTATGATCTTTGTATGTCTCCATAGTTTTACCCTTTACAGCATAAGATAGTATTGTTCAGGTTATATATTATAGCCTTTTCTGATTATCATCTTTCACTTGGGAACATATATTTAAGCATCTATGGATTCAGGAAGCTTAGTAATCATTCTTCTAAAAGTACATGTATCATCATGCAGTTACCTACCTACTTCTAAGAGAGGAAGAATCAGCCTTCCCCAGGGACAAGACCCCTAACTAGGTTATACAACAGTAAATGGTCAGCTCTAAACACATGTATATATACAAGCAACACTAAATGAGCTCAGCATAATATATATATGCATGTATATATATACATATATATGTATATATATACATATATATACATATTTTTCTCTTAAATCTATGATGTCATATTCTTCAATTATAACATATATTACAATATTATATTATAACTATTTTATATTTTATATATTACATATTATGTTATGTTATTTATGATATATTTTATATGATGTATATATGATATATTGTATTATATAGTATGATATAATAAATAAATATTTATATCATATATAAATAATATATATGATGATAATTACAGATAAAAATATTAAAGATAATACTTAAGGGATATGAAGTCATAGATTTAAGAGGAAGTGGGAAGGCTGAGAAAGAGGAGGAAGAGAGGGGGAGTAGAAATGATACAAATATGGTATTCATATAGGAAATTCTTCTGAAAATTAAGTTAAAAACCAAGAAAAATCAATAAATACTTAAAGTGATACTTCTTTTTTCTTTTTTAAAGTATGCTAGCACAGTGGCTATGGGAGTAAAGGCATCCACCACCAATCCAAATCCAATACCTGGGACACACAGGTGAGAGGGAAGAATGGAATCTGTCCTCTGACCATCTGCACACTTACCTTGGCATGTGCAGTCACCCTCCACGCTACCCTCACACACATACACACACACACACACACACACACACACACACACAATAAATAAAATAAATAAATGTATTGTTTGTCCCCTCATTCTCATGCCTTTCTTTCAGCTTTAATGAACCACTTTATTGTTTTTTAGGAGACTAAGTAATGTTTTTGTTATACCATAAAAGTTATTGACAAACACAAGATCATCTCCATTTCCTCTAATGTTTTCTTCTAGGAACTCTTGTTTATTTTTATCCTTCTGTGGATAATTCCAACTATCTAACACAGATGGTTGGCCTCTACCTGGCGTCAGCCTTACATTTCGTTAAACTTTTAAAATGAAAGATATACACATACCATCAGTATAGGTGTGTATTTATATTTAGATATATACAAGGCAAATGTTGTCAGCGTTCCCAGATTTCAAAATGTTTTGAAATTTTCCTGTAAATAATTGCATAAAATAGAAGCACTTCAGGGATAATCATGTGCTTGGATGTCATAGCAACACCCAATTATATAAAAAGTTTCATATACCATAATGTTTCCATAAGGATCCTCACTCTCCAACAGTCACCACTTTGCTGATCAGCAATAAACATTCTACAGACCTTTTCCAGTCTGTAAATAGTGTGTCGAGTAACCATGCAAAGTGGATCAGCAAACTCAAAGACTGTTCTCTTAAGAAGAACCCAGCTTCCTACAAAGATCAAAGTAAAGAAAAGAGGACACAATGTAGATTGTTGGGAGGAGTCTGTCCCACGAATTCTATAGATACAAAAACGATAATAAATAGCTTCAGACCAATTGGATTTAAGTGGACACAGTCCTAGAAAAACATAGCTCATCAAAACTGATGACAAATATGGAATATGATTGCACGTTCTATTGTCCAGAAATTGACTCCACAATTTCAAAACACCTCTCTCTTTATCCAGAAAGAAAGGGGTAGAGGCTTTTTTGCAGTGAATGGCAGTGGCGACAGAAACTCATAACTAGTCTAAGTGTGGATAATGTGCTAATGTGCACAGATACATCCCCCCACCAAGACTTGGAGAATAGGGGGTGAAAGGAATAGAAAAGCTGGAGATGAGAGGACTGCATTGAACGGCTCCCTTATGGACATGGCATGGCTGTTCAGTGCAGCCCAAGCCCTGCCTAAGACAATCAAGTTAATAATCCATCACAGGTGGAGGAGGGGCTCATGTAGCCCTAGACTCCCCTAAGGAACATTAGGTGGTTAGGGTTACTTGAGTTGGAAGTCCATAAACCATCTTTCTTGAGAAAATAATCTCT
>NW_021604630.1:7115209-7131881 GCF_004785775.1 Grammomys surdaster
TCTCTCTCTCTCTCTCTCTCTCTCTCTCTCTCTCTCTCTCTCTCACACACACACACACACACACACACACACAAATGACAACAAGGGTAGGATAGAATGTTTAGGATAGGAGAAAAGATTCAGTTGGAAGGCTGAGGGATATAAGGGAGTATAATGGAAAAGAGACTGAAACAAGGAACAAACAACCAGAGACCTGCCCAAGTTGGGATCCATCTGGTGTGTGCAGGCTCCAAACCCCAACACTATAACTGATGCCACGTTGTGCTTAAGGACAGAAGCCTGGCATGGCTGTCCTCTGAGAGGCTCTACCAGCAGCTGACCGAAACATATGCAAATATTTACAGCCAACCACTGGGCTGAGGTCAGGGTCTAGAGGAAGGACTGAAGGAGCTGAAGGGGATGGCAACCTAATTAATAAAAATAGAGGTATATGAACAAAGTACATTATACACATGTATGAAGGAATGCATTTTAAAACGTCCAAGTCAGATTTATAGAATTTCATTCAAAAAATTCTTAAACACAAGATTGTGGCTGATTGTGTATGACTAGCATAACATAAATTCTAAGAGAAAAATTATAAGCAAAATATAAGAAAATATTAGCAAGCCATTATGCAATGTATAAAATAATAATTCATTACTGCCAAGTGGGCTTAATCTCTCAAATGTATATTAGTAAAAATGGTGATATTCAATTAGTATAAATTAATACATTAGCACAATAATTGTTTTAAATACCTATTGTTGTCCTAGTAGATTTGAGAAGTACATTTAATAAAATTTTATGTAAATTTATGATATTTAAAAGCTCTTACCAAACTAAAAGATGGAAATAACGTTCTCTTCAACCTGCCAAAGGACATCTGCAAAACTTTATAGAAAATTTCAGTTAGGTCATAAGTGCAGAAAATGTTCACATTTTGATATTGACTAAGACACAGATGTCTATCAAAATCCTTTACCTTCATAAAGAGCCCATAAGACTCCACCCTACCTTAAGGACTTATTGACTGTTAATGATTGCCAGAGGGTAGGAGAATCATAATCCATGATGTATATCCACTGATAAGTTGTTTATCTCCAAGGTAGGGGGGAACACTCACGCTAATGCAAGCAGTTTTAATTAAATTCAAGAAAACATATACACAAAGACATAAAGCCAGGAAGGGGACTTGTGAGGAAGAAGGGGTTAAGTGGAAGGAGGAAGAAATTAGTAACTCTACTGGGGTATGTTTTAGCCAAGACAACAAGGCAAGAAAAAAATTAACATGCAAAAGTGTTAAAGAAATAGACTGATTATTGGTAGACATAAGATTATACCGTAGAAACATGCCCAAACAGTTAGACTTCTTATGTAAGTTGAATATTCTTACTAGACATATGCCAATTAATTACCAGCCATTATTCCAAACCAACTGTTTGCCCTGATAGAAAACAAATTTTGAAACCAGTTGCATTAAGCATTTATAATTTCATCCGAAATACTAAATGCCTTGGAATTTACATTTAATGAAATATGCATAAGTTGTCTACATTGAGAGCCAGAAAACAACATTGGACAAATTAACAATTATCCCGATAAAATTTTATAGCTTAAAAAGTACAGGTATTATGGAGATAGCAATTTTCAAATCATTTATTGAAAGCAATCTCTTAAGTCTTAACAAGAAATGACCCCCTACCTACTCTGTGTGTGAGTGTGTGTGAGTGTGTGTGTGTGTGTCTGTGTGTTTGACTTACCATTTTCATGTTAAAATTAAATAGACATGCAGTGCACTACAAACAGCGAAGGCAATTTCAAAGCAGAAAGAAATGGAGAGCTTTCGAGCTAGTGCATTGTTAGTGTAAGAGTGAGACGTGGATGAATGGAGGGGGAGAGAGTTCAGACTCACACAAAGATCCATAGCTCATTCATAAAAGAGCACTGATGAATGGGGGAGACGAGTATCTCTTAAATCAATATGCTGACTATCCATATAAACAACAAGAAATTGATTTCTACACCGCACACAAAATGCACAAAAGTGTGTCTAATGGGTTGTAACTGCATTGTGAGTCCAACAATACAGTGACTGCATGAGAGACGATCCACATAAGCCATAATAATAAAGAACAGAAAGCTGCGTGCATAAAGGAAAACAGAAAGCTGGACTTCATTAAAATTGAAAACCTCTGAACATGGCATGGATAGTGTGCACTCAAGAACTCAGATCAGCAGTGGCTACCTGCATAATATTGGACACATCAATACTTCCTTGTGTTTAGAGAAACAAACCCATAAGACTCCACCCTCCCTTAAGGACTTATTGACTGTTAATGGTTACTGGAGGGTAGGAGAATCAGAATTCATGATGGTATATCCACTGGTGAGTTGTTTATTTCCAATGGGGGGGGACACTCATGCTAATGCAGGCAGTCTTAATTAAATTCAAGAGAACACATACACAAAGACATAAAGGTAGGAAGAGGACTTGTGGGGAAGAAGGAGTTAAGTGGAAAGCAGAAGAAATTAGCAACTATATTGGGAGAATATGACCAAAGTACATTGTGTGGAGGTGGGGTATATGAAACTGTGAAATAAATAAATTGTCATGTTACTAATTCTTTTAAGAATTTCATATACTGTATTTTAATAATGCTCACCCACTTCCTCCAACTCCTTCCAGATATATGTCCCATCTGCTACCCAAGAAACTAGTTCCTCAATTTTTAAGTCCAAGTTCAATTTGTGCTGCCCATGTATACTTAGATGTATAAGCAACATGCTCCACTACAGCATGTTAGAACAACCTAGACTACACCTTGAAGAACACCAGATCTCTCTTTCACAACAGCTATGAATTACCAGTAACTACTCCGCTAGGGATAAAATTTTGTGCCCACCTCCCCATCTCATGATGAGGTTTCCTCTAGCTTGAACCCACAAAGGGTTCTTAAGCATGCTGACATAATCACTTGGAGTTCGTATGTGCAATTATCACATTGTCTTCCTAAAACACCATTTTTTTACACTCATCCACCATTTCTGGATCTTACAATGTGTCTTCCCTTTCTTCCACAATGATCTCTGACCTTTAGAAGGATGAAGTGTGTGAAAATCAGGATCCAGGAGTGGGAGAAGAATGCAGAGTCACCAACCTAGGAAACAGACTCCAGACAATAGCATGGAGGTGCACATCAACTGTATTGCACAACACACCAGTGTGAGTTCTTTATGCAGTCTTTGGACCAATGGGAAATCGGCAGGAGCTCTGGAGTAACCAATTATCTCACTATCAGTATGGGGAGGTACCAGGGAACCTCTGTAAAGATGGAGAAAGCAGCCTTTTCCTGGTTCCGGGCCTAATCTGAGTCTCCCTAGTTTGGTAGGATCCTCTATTTTGTGTCACATGGTATGCCAGCAGACATGGGCATTCATACTGGTAGGGCAATGTGGAAGCCTCTGTCACTGCCACCCAGCCCCACCAGAGTCCAAAGCACCCACATCAGGTTTGATGTGGATCGCATTTATGGCTGAACATTCCCAAGTCCCTTTTTCTCTACACTCTGAACAGTTGTGGGTCTCTGTGTTTATCATCATCTACTATAAAAACCTCTAAAGAGGTTTGAGAGATGCACTGATCTATGAGTAGAAGGACAAATCATTAAGAGGTGGCTTAATACTATGTCTCTTTTGCACAGTAATTATAGTAATTTCTCCACTGGGATTTCTGACCTGTCTAGTAGCCACAGGTTCATGGCCTTGATAACAATGCCAAGTGCAAGTTTCACCCTGCAGAGTGGCCATTAAATTCAATCAGAAAGTGATGGCTACAGCCCTTCTATACTTAGAGAAGGGAGGAGATGTCAGGGGCAGCCCTACTTACACACTGAAGGCCTAAAATCAGTCATAGGCCTAAAATCAGCAATAGGCCTGTCATACATGTATACTAACACCAAGTCTTGGGTCTCAGTGGAAAAACATTGAAACAGATGACTATAAGCTAATGTAAACAGGCAGCTTTTGTGGAAATTTACAAGCCTGAGTAGTCATAGACCTTGTAAATAGGTAGCCTTGGCAGACAATACCAACTTAGATAAGGACAAGCGAGTCATAGGCAGAGTCATAGTGACTTGTCCCCTGAACCTTCACTCAGCTGATACCCGGTTCTGAAAGATATCTGTATTCCCCTGAACACCCACACTCCAGTGTCATTCCCTTCCCCCACATCCTGCCTTTCTGTGTTTATAACCCCTGTGTGAATGAATTACCATTTGAGAAAAAATAAATTATTTAAAAAAAAAAAAGAAGAAAGTGATGGCTACTCACACAACACTCTGACTAGCATTAAACCAGTGAGCATATCTTGCCAGTCTGGTCCTTATTGTCCCTTGTGTGGGTCACAGATGTATAAGATCAACCATTACTTTTCTCCTCCAGTAGTGTGCACTGCATCTTCCAGCACTAAACAAAACTTGCAAGTTAGGATGAAGCTTCCAGATGAGTGTTATCATGATTTCTCCATGTTTTTGTGACTCCAATATATGGTGTTTTCTTCGATATGGCCTTGCCATCAAGTTCTGGGGGTTTACCAAGTGACAGTGAGTGGGGCATCACTGGCCAACAGCTCCAAAAGTGCTACCCCCATTCATTACAACGGGCTTTTTAATTTGTTAGCCTATAGAAGACATAGGGCTGCTGTCATGCTGTTGTGGGGTAACTATTTATACTTTCTATATGTATGCATTATATTTTAGGAAGCATCTAGAGAAGTAAGTTTCCATGCGAGTTTCTCAGAAAGCCTTTAGTGATAGTTATCTGTTCTCTATTCCTTCCTCTATCCTGCCCAACCATCCTCCACCCCATTCAGTCCTTCCTGATCCTTTATTGCCCTGCTACCTGTATATGGTTGTGTTCTCTCTCTCTCTCTCTCTCTCTCTCTCTCTCTCTCTCTCTCTCTCTCTCTCTCTCCTCTCAAACAAAAAACAAGCAAACAAACAAACCCTGTAACTATGCTGCCCTCAAATTCATTTCCCTACCTCTGAAAGACATACATCTAAAGATTGGTTTTATTTTATTTTTTCATTGATTTGCAGTAATCACAATTCATGGGTATGATCCACTTAGTTCCACCAAGGCATGAAATGCGCTTGGAATTCCAATCTCTTCCTTGCCTGGCCCCAGACTAACTCTTTCCCTTTCTCCCTGGTAACCATTATCTTTACATTTAATCCCTTAGACTAATTTTGTTTTTAAACTTCTTAAAAATGTATAAATCAATTTTTTTTAAATTGAAATCTTTCAATTGTCAAAATACGCTATTTCAAAAGAATGTAAGCGAATACTGGTATCTCAAACCAGGGAACAGGTCTGGATTCAGAAGAGAAAAGCTATACCTGCAAATCAATTGGAGAACAGTAGCCAGCCTGTTTTTTTTAAAAAAAAAAAAAATAGGACAAACGTGTAGACAGTGGTTTTAAAAAGATCTGAAAATAATCACATGAATTGATATTTAATCTCATTACTCATTGAAAATATTTAATTAAAACAGAAATGAGATAACATTATACTCTCACCCAAATGGCAACAATTTTAAAACACACTATCAAATGTTAACAAGAATGTGTGACACAGAGACTCTCAAACAAGACTTGTGGGAACACATAAAGAGACACAAATACCACCACTTCAGAAAGGTTTTACAGGACTAAGCACATACTATATAAATATAGTATTATAAATATTTTTTTAAAAACTCTGTGGCCTAGTGTTTTCACTTGTAGGTGTTTCTTCAAAAGAGATATGTGTGAATAAATTACACTATGATAACAATTGCCAAGATATTACCTTTCATGCTATGCTGGTTAGATTTTTATCAACTTGACACAAAACAGAGTAACTTAGGAAACACATCAATTCCTAGGTTGACAAATTGCCTTCCTCAGTCTGGTCTGTGGGCATGTCTGTGGGGTATCTTCTTGATTGGTGATTGATTTGGAAGGACCCAGCACACTGGGTGGTACCATGCTAAAGCAGGTGGTCTTGGGCTGTGTAAGAAAGCAGACTGAGCAAACCATGGGGAACAGAGTAGTAAGCTACATCCCTCCATGACCTCTGCTTCAGCTCCTGCCTGCAGGTTTCTGCCTTGACTTCCATTTCCCTTGATAAAGGACCAGAACCTGAAAGTCAGATAAACCCTTCCACACTCAAATGCCTTTTGTCTTTGTCATAGCAACAGGAAGTGAACCAGGACAGATAGCTATGAACTCAAATCATCATGGACATGCATTAAGAACATGATAGCTAAATGATATTTTTAGATGGAATATAATACACACACACACACACACACACACACACACAATCACCATGCCAAACAATATGGATGTTTCTTGCCAACATGATGTTGAGTGAAAACCAAAAAATAAATACATAGTACATAATTCACTTGTAAGAAGTTTTAAAAGTGGAGAAAATTAATCTGAGGGATTGAATACCAAAATGGTTATTTGGTCATTTGTGATTAATGGTTATTTGAGAGAGAAAAAAAAGAATCATTTTTTAGCCAAACAAGGAAGAGATTGACGGTTGTGAGAATTCTACCTAACTTAGTCTGGTTAAGTAGATCATACCTGTGTATTCAGTTTTCTTCATCTGACTGGTACAGACACGGCTCAGGTCATTCCCCACGCTCCTCAGCCTTATCAGTTAGCAGTACAGGAGTCTTTGCCAGGTGCCTTTTTGTTTGTTCTGCTTGAGCTATTCCTATCCCACTTTTTCATAATACAAAATCTCAGCAGACATCCTTTTGAACATCTGCATTTAAAAACACAGAAGTCTGGCCTCTAGCCAAGCCTAGAATCTCATCTACTCACAAGACTGAGGCAACAAGACATGCTCAAGGCCACCATGGACCATGTAGTGAGACCTTGTCCCCGGTGAAATAAAAAGGGGGGCTGGTTTATAGCAGGGTGGAGAAACACTAGCATATGTCAGGCCCTGGGTTCCATCCCCAATACCCCAAACAAAAGAAAAGTTTTAGTCTTTTGAAACATGTGTCCAAATGACACATGACATACATAGCAGTAACTGTTCCAATTATTAGGAAGCACATACTAGGTGACAGAGTTGCTTTTTTCTAGGCATGAAGTATACAAGAATACAACTATAAGACACATCAGATCCCTGCCATCTCAAAACTTACATTTTAGGAAATGCAGGCAATGAGCAACAAGTAATAACCAAGCACCACACACATACCAGCTTGCCTGGACTAACATAGAAATGAGCAGAATACAGAGATAGTGGAACCACAAGCAAAAAGTCGAGAAGATCAAGAGAAGTCCTTTGGCCAGACAGAATGCATTTACTGATCAAAAGAGGTTAGCCATACTCAGATCCAAGGAGACTGTGCAGGCAGGTTAAATGCAAAGCCTTTGAAGGCTTTTCAGTCTAGCATAATACATGATCTGGTTTTCATCTTTAGGAAGAGCTTGCTAGTCTCTATGGAAAGAGTAAATTGTAAGAAGAAGATGAGAAGCACAGGGTAGATTCACTGCATGGATGGAAGAGGAGGGTATGCTGCAGCCTGTGGTGCTTTCTTAGAGTAAGGTATGTTTGCATTTTGGTGTGCTCCAGAGGGAACCAGCTGGATGGATGTCTTAGTTAGAGTTCTCTAGAATCACAGAACTTATGGGATGTCCCTATATATATTAAGGGTATTTATTGTAATGACTTGTTGTCTGTAGTCCAACTAACCCAACCATGGACAGCTGTTCATGGGAAGTCCAGGAATATAATAGTTGCTCGGTCCCACAAGGCTAGTTGTTTAAGCTGGTCTTCTGTAGAAGTAGGTTCCAACAGATACGCTGGCAAGTAAGTGCAAGCAGTCAAAAAGTGAATCTTCCTTCTTCCATTCAATGTCCTTATGTAGACCTCTAGCAGAAGGTGTGGCTCAGAATAAAGGTGTGTACCACCATGCCTGGATCTAATGCTTGTTTTGTCCCAGGCTGACTTTGAACTGAGAGATCTGCTTGCCTCAGTCTCCTGGAATTAACGGTGTGTGCTACCTTGCCTGGGCCTAAGCTTTTCATGGCCATTATGCCTCAAGATCTCCATGTCAAGCTCTAGGTCAGTAACCTGTCTTCTAGCCTCAAGATCTTGATCACATATGTACCCTTCATTCTGGATTATAGTTCATTCCAGATGTAATCAAGCTGACAATCAGAAATGGCCATCACAGTGGCCATGTATATTTCTATGTATGCATGAGAAGTGTGTCAAATAAAGGCTAATAGAGAATTCAAGGATTCGTCCTGGTTTTCTGGTATAGTAGACAAGTAGGAGTGTGACATAAGGTAGAGCTGGTGCGAAAAGAAACCCTTTGAGTAGAAAATTCTCTATAAAACTGTTTTGTCCTCCTTATTGTTAGAATATGTATGGCCCAGTACAAGGTATGGACCCTGAGGGGAAGGTTCATGAGAGAAATAGAATTTGAAAGTGTGAGCATCTATATAAATATTTTTAAATCCCTGGGGTTTAATTCACTCAACTCCGCAAAAGTAGAGATGACAAAAGGAAGCTGAGTAGGGACAAATTCCCACATTCGGAAGCAAAGTGGGAAAAAAAAAATCAACAACCAACACTAACAAGGAATCTGTCACAGCAGACAAGCCAGACAACAGGCAGAGAGTTCTGCAAAGAGGATGGGCCACCTGTTACAAAGACAGCTGAGGCAACAAAGACAGGTTTAGAGCCTTCACCAAACTCTGCCACAGAAGGGTTCTCAATGATATAGTATACCATGAGGTTTAATATATAAAATAAGATATCCTGTATGGAAATGTTAACCAAAAGCCTGGTGGCAGTTACTTTAAAAGACAGAAGTCATAGTGCACTACAGAATGATTCAGAACAGCTCCCAAAGTTTCTTAAAGTTAGCTACCAAACAACATTGGGAGATAGTGGAACCTTTAGGGAGTGAGTCTTGGGGGAATGCATCTATATCACTTGAGGTGTATGATAGAGATGTTGACACCATGTTCCTGCCTATCTAGTTGGTTGCCAGGTTTCATGTGTTAAGTAGTTGTCCTTTGCCACATACCCTTCCTGTGATGAGTGTACCATGAGCAGTCCAAGAAACAGGCCCAGCAACTGTGAACAGACTCCCCTAAGACTGGAGCAAAAGAAACCTTTCCTTTATATTAATTGATTGTCTCAGACATGCTCTCACAACAATGAAATTCTGACTAACACAGATGTATGCTTAAAACATCTTTATCTCTAAAATTAACAGATCTATTAGCAAATGGATGTTTTCTGTGCAGTCTCTTGGCTTCTCTCAACATGCTTGAAATATCTCATTGCTGACACTCAGTATGCTTTCCAAACATCCACAGGGGACACTTAGTCTGCCAACCGTACTGGGAATTCAACTGAAGTCTTTCTTTCGCTAAACTCCTTTCTGTTGACGATACCAGAGTTGAGTTGAGGGCATGTAAACACAAGTACTATGTTTTTAAACAGTACCCTCCAATATGAGAGTTTTAAGGAAAACACCATGTCCTGTGAAGGCATTTAGAATATGAATATTCAGACAATGTTAGCCAGAAGGGTATTCTGACAGATAAACCTCCCAGCACTTCCTAGAAGAGGGAACAGAATTGTGAGAAAAAGCCAGCTATTAATCTGGGGCTTGGAAGTTGGTGATTTAAAGTAAAGCCAGTGTTCTACTTTATAATTCTTATACAAAAATATTAAACTTCACTAACACACAAACACAGAATGCAAATTTTGGATTTAAATAGTGCTTGGGGACAGAAGGCAAGAGACAGGTTGGCCAAATGGGATCCAGAAAAGAGGGAATGCCTGATGAGAAATCTCATGAGTGCTGGCCTACAGATGTTCCTAAGAAGATTTCTGGCATTTCTGGAAATCATTGTGACACCTGGGCCATGGCTGTTCCGTGTATAGTGAAGATAGACCAGGCTCATTAAGGAAGCTGTGTCTATCCCTGCCATCTACTTCTTGACTTTTATCTCTATTCTTCCTAGCTACTGTCTCCTGTTTCTGTAACCTGCCCTTCCACCTTCTTCCCATCTTTTTCCTGGCACCTTCTTTCTGTCTCCTGAGATCTACTTCCTGTCTCCTTCCACCTTCTTCCTGTCTCCTGACATCTTCTTCCTATCTCTTGTGCATTGACATCTTTTTCCTGTTTCCTGACACCTTCTTCCTGTCTCCTGATATCTTGTTCCTATCTCTTGTCCTTAATATCATCTTTCTGTCTCCTGACATTGTCTTCTTGACTCCTGTCTGTTTTTCTTTTTTCTCAGGTGTTCTACTTTCCTGGTTTTCTGTCCCATTTCTCCCCCCACCCGCATACCCCTCTTCCCTCCTTTCTGCTCTCCCTTACTTCTGTAACCAAATTTACTTTCTCAAATACCATTCCTTTCCCAGTCATTCCGTGTTCACCTCATCCTTCTGAACCGGGGATTTGGGAGGATGACAAGAACAAGCTCTCCATGTCAGACTCCTCTACGTGTCTTACAGCACGGTCATTTTATAGCTTCTTGTGCATTTCTAAGTGATTTCTTGCCCACATATCATGCGTTGGCCCTTTACAAAAGCCCTCATAACCTGTCCCATCATGTGCACATCAAAGCACCTCATCAGCAAGTTCAAAAGCACCACTTTCTTCATGACTTGTATTCATTTGGGAAGAATATCCACGTTAAATACCGCCCTCTGTCTATCACCTATTCCTGTACCTACAGAGAATGAGTCATCCACCCTCTGACTTAATTTAAACGTTTCTAACCATTAGCCATGCAATTTCCAAGCTGAGGTTTGTATGGTATGCTTAATCCCTAAATCCTAGATTCGCTGCCAGGATTCAGAGAGGCAAGCTCGGACACTACAGAACAATCATTCACTCCAATGTCAGAAGAAGGCTGACAACTCCAATCTTGAGCAGCACTTCAGTTAGCAAAACACCTCCACTGAGTGTTGCTTCAGCCATAGTAACAACACCTCTGTGGAGGGCACGAGAGCTGTTCACTACTGTGGGTACTCAGCTGTGGGTACCCTTCTGCCTTCACCTTACAGGTAGCAGTATTTGCTTAACCCAGACTGGAGCCTCTGGCGTGAACAGTCCTTTAAGCATTGCTAATGATCCAATTGATCTCCTGCATTAGCTGACACATCACTCCTTAAAGTCAAAATTTCCAAGTGGAAACCTTAAAATAGTTGAAAGGCAAAGCGACTTATACAAGGAGTTTTAATTCATTCCCAGCTTCTGCCTGTTCTATTGACAAATACACCACTTTAATCTCTCCCTACCAGGCCTCTTACGCTGTGGTCAAGAGGCCACTTTATTTGACTTCCTTTTTCTCATCCATTGGTTGTAAGAAAGGCTATGGGTACAAATACCTCACAGCCCAGTATTAAAAGGACACACTGCCAGGAAAAAAAAATTATATAGTCAGTCTTGCTAAATTAGTTTACCTAAAATTGTATGTGTGAGTGATTTTAATCAAAATCTAATTTCCCCTCTTTTTAGAGTAACTGAAATGAGATTTTTCTAATTTACTTTTCGCGGTTCAAGTCTCTCATAATTCTTCTATGGTCGTGACAGCGCCGTGAACGCGTCGGCTGCTACAAAGCATTAAAAAAAAATTAGATTTTCAAATTGATGTGCTAAATTAAAAATGCTTAATGTTTCTCATCAAAAGGCACGGGGTATGCAGGGGCCTCTGGTACAGTTAAAGGCGTCGTATTTTTTTCATCTGTTTCTTTAATTCACAACCCAGGGCAGCTGTACTGGGGAAATTAACAACCTCTAAGTAAAGGAATCCTTGTAAGCGGCGTCCTCTGAGAAGCTTCCTTTTAATTTCCTTCCATCCCTTGACACGGTGACCTTAAGGATGTCATAATAAAAATGGATGCTGGTGCCTCAGGGTGTGCGTTTTGTTTATCTGCTTGCCGTTGTGCATGGGTGTACAGTTTTCTTTCTCCTTCTGGCCCCAGTCGGAGTTCACCAGATGTTATTAGGGCTCGTGAGCCTCTGAGTAATTGTAACGCTCAAGCTTGACTAGCTAATTCCAATGATTTAGAAAATCATATTACTTCTGTAAATTGGCTCTAGTTGTTATATTAAAATCCAAGCTTCTCCCTTTACCAGGTGATTGCTGCCTTGCTCAGGGCAGGGCTGGACGTGTCCTAGGAGCCTCATACACAGACTGACTCAGCAGGTAAAGGGCTTTGAGTAACTTCCCTGACAATCGCCGATGCCACGCCCATTTACACTACTTCCTGTTAGAAATTTAAAGAGAAAGCAGGTTCATAGAGAGGAACTAAGACAGCAGTGCCCTTCCTATACTATAGGCTTATTCCGGAGAGAGAATGTCACAAGTGTGAGAAGCCATGACCGGGCTTTGAAGTGGAACAACATTAGGATAGATTGTATCACACCAGAGGCCACATAGTAGGGTCTTGAAGGGTGAGAGCGCTGTTCAAATCCTAGAACCCTAAGAGAGTTGGGACTTTATAGACATTGCTACGGGGCCTCTAAGGAGGCCTCTTTCAGTTCCAGAAAACAGAGAGGGTTTCTGATTCTCACAGGTTCGCAGAGATTGATAGGGAAGCTCCATCCCACGTAATCTAGGCTGGCACAGTCTACATGCTGTAAAAATAAGGCTCTGATGAAAACCAGCTATAATTCATGGTTGTCCTTTGACTAGGGAACAGGTGTAGTAGGTCTCTCACAGCTACTAGTGGGAGGGAGAGAGCTATGCCACATCCTATCAACAGACAGAAAAGGGAGCTGCAGAAGGCCATGGCTTGACATCCGAGAGACTAGAGAGACTAGAAGGGCAGCTAGAGGGTCTGTAGTCTAACAACTCTCATGTGTGTGATTCTGATGGAGACAATTCAAGCAGCACATACCCTGGCGTCTACCCAAGAGCATGCCCCGGCCCATAAAAAAAAAAAAAAAAAAAAAAAAAATCTATCTCTGTTCCTCGGTACAATCTCTCAGAGGCTGGTTTAGTTCATAGAAAACTATCAGTGCCTCCAGCACAGGGGTCCACCTGCATAGGTATCCGTCCATTACTGAGTAACCTCGGCTGCCATTCTTGATCGAGAGAAACCAATGCAGAGAAACAACGAAAGCCGTGGTCCTTTCAGCCTTCAGCTTACTTTTATCTCCCTAAAGCTATAGATATTTTTAAATAACCCATTGGTTTTCCTCCCGTTTTGCTCCCACTCCTATTTCTTTCATTAAATGTTATCAGTTTGTTACTTTTTCCCCCCCTGGCTCGCTTCTCTATTCAATAAGGAGTTACTGACTTAATGAAGAATTCGGAGGCTTTGATGGAAACCCTGGTTGTAGGTGCTATTAGTTATTTCCTAAGCTGCAACTCTTTCCCCTGCAGGGATTGGCATTTCCTGAGAACAACAGAGAAGCCTTGAAGTTGGAATGTCTGGGAGAATAAGACAGGAATAGCCTAGGGTCCTTCTAGACAACAGGAGAAGTACAACCTGATTGATGAGCGGGGGGGGGGGGGGGCTGCCCCATCACCCACGGTGTCCAAGAGATCCAACTCCAAAGAATCTCTTTACCTTTCAACATGAGCATATACATCAAGCCACAGTGGGATAAAGACCTAAAACTTATCTAAATGTGAAGATGAAGCCAGCAGGGACTTTGGGATCTGGCTTAGTAATTAATGTTTATTGCAGGGACCTCAGGATTAAGCTCAGTAACTGATGCTTAAGTAGGAAACAAGAACATTCAGGGAAATCTTACACTACCCATTCATCACTGTTTTTTTTTAAAAAAACACATAGATATTGTTTACCTTGGACTTTAAACCATAAGTAAATGGGTAAAACTTTACCTGGCACCAACAAATTTCACAGAGCAATGAGAGTTTCCCTAAGACACACAACAAATGGATGTAAAGAAGAGATTTCACATAGGAACTGACTCACAGGAAGACCATGAACAAGAAGGAGAGCCAAGAAAATGGGTGTTATAGTTCAATCTGGGCCACAAAGGGTTAAACGCCAAGCTCATTGTAGCTGAGGGCTTTTGAAGCTACACAGCCCTTTCAAACACGCTGAATGTGTCTTGTCAGCATCTTTCTGACCTAAAGAGGTCCTCTGTGAGTTAGACGATGTCAGCCCACATTGCTGAGGGCAGATCTCTTATTCTAGCAACTTCCTCCAATATCCATTCCTTTTATAAACACCCTTCCCCGACCCCCAGACATGATGTTTTACTAGATATCTGGACATTCCTTGGCCCAGTCAAGTGGACATGCAAAATTAACCATCACATAGGGCCTCATAGCAATGGAGGTAGGTATTCATGAAGCTATCTGAAGGAATAAATTATATTTAAGCATTTTAGAAACACGCATTGATGTATGAACAATAAAAGTTAATTACATATCATTCTGATACATTCACACAAAGATCTATATTTGGCAAAACATCCTGGTAACATTTTGTTAGCCTAGCATATTTACTATCCCCATTTGAAAGTAATAAAAAATGGCATTTCTGGAAAAGTATACCATAATTCAATCTATTCACTACCACTGTTCTCTGAGCACAAACCAGGGAGATCTCACATAAATCCCAAGGAAATGTTTTGCCTCATAAAGTGCTACTGACTGTTCGGTCACATGGGTGGGCACAGAATGTGTTCTACCCAACGATGCAATGAAAGCCACAAAGATCCATGAGCCAGCATCACTAGACTGCTGGAAACATGCACTCAAATTTTGACATCACGAAGTCCAACCTCCCTTCTGAAAATGAAGCAATAGCTTGAGAGAAATTAACACTGGGACCCAAAACCAAACAGTGATTGAGGCAGAGAGTAGAAACTTGGACCTACATGCTTTCTGACACGCAAGCTGTTTATAGTCAGATCCCGGCACTTTGTGCTACCTTTTAAATATTTTTTTAAATTTTTGTATACATCCGTACATGTTTATGATGCACAGTAGTATATTTTGGTACATGTACTTACCAAAATCATGTAATTAACATGATTTTGAGATCAAACCACGGTAATTAACATCCATCATCTTAACTTTATTATTTCTCTATGGTAAGTACATTGAAAACCCTCTTTTTTTTTTTAAGTATCTTCATCCAGCTTTCTGATAGACCACTAAAATAGTCTATCCATCCACCAGTATTCCCTATATTGTTCCCTGCCTTCCTGACTCTTTCTAGACTATGATTGCCATTATTCCATTCCCAACTACTGGGAGATCAATCTCTTTGGATTCCACATATAAGGGAGATTAAATGGTGTTTGGCTTTCTGTGTCTGGCTTATTTTGCTTGGCCCATAAAATCTTTGGGTCTTTCCACGTTGCCAGTGACAGCATTCCCAGCTTTATCTTACTAAATAGTATTCTATTGTACACATGCGCCTATTTTCTTTATCCATTCACCTGTTTATAGACATTTACTTTGCTTCCGTATCCTAACTACCGAGAATCATGCAGCGATAAACATGGGGGTTCCAATGTCTGTTCAACGTGTCAACTTCATTTCTTTGGGGTGATATTACTGGAATGTGTTGTAGTATACTAACTCATCACCATGCCGTTTTGCATGATGGTTGTAATAGTCTACATAATCTACATTCCCATCACCAAGGTGTCAGAATTGCCCTTTCTTTGTATGTTCTCCCATGCTACTGTACTTCAATCTGTAGCAAGTAATTCTGGAATAAGAGAGGAAGCTGCTGTGTGGAGCAGAGCCTCCCACCCACGGCCTTCAGTATTCTCGCCACACAATGATGTTGTCTACTCCCTCTGCTCTTCCGTATAACAACTACACATGCCACAATTTTCCTTTTCCAAAGTCTACCCTGTGCACCTATGCCCACTGGGGTCCTGTTTTGTACATGAGCCTAATCATACAGAGCAAACTTCCTTCCTTGCTTCATAGTAACACAGAGAGAGAATGTATTTTCTTTACCCCAACTTAGCTCCAAAGCAATCAGTTGACAAGTCCAGCACAGACCCCTGTGGTAAAGTGAAATACAAAGACTCTCTAGGTAGCAGGTGTTTCCCTTTTAATGACAGCTTAACTGGGGAAGTATTGAGCAGAGATCTGTCCTTTCTACCCCCGCTGTTTGCATTTGGGCTGAGAGCCAGCACAAATCTGCCTCGGTGACATTTCAGGTCAGACTATTCTATCAGGAATTTCCTATACAACAAATGGATAGTGGAAAGGCTCCTGACTGCACCTATGTGACTGGATTCAAAAAGAAAGGGGATGGAGATCCAGGGGAATGAGCCACCTCAGGGCTAGTCTATGATGAAGCTTCAATGTGGTCAAGAAGAACATGTCCGAGGATATTGACCCATGTGTAGGTATGAAGTAAAAGAAGAAAATTACAGTGTAAGGCCGCGGCATGAATGGAGAACACATAGAATTGTGGGATCATGTTTAAGACTGCTACAACTCGTCTGTCATTTCTTCATTCAGTAGATCCAAGCCCTTCAGCTATTTAAGTGACAAAGAAGCTGGTCAGCTGTGACAGTACCTGAATGTTAACACCCCCAGGTCCCACCTACAGTTAAATCTGATTGAATAGGAATGACAATATACATATACATATACATATACATATACATATACATATACATATACATATACATATA
>NW_021604630.1:7131891-7231080 GCF_004785775.1 Grammomys surdaster
ATATACATATACATATACATATACATATACATATACATATACATATATATTCCTATGCACAAGAAAGAGATCCTTTTTCTAATGATGTTACAGGGAAGACTTTTCCTAATGTGGGGAGTGAGAAGAAACACTTAAAACTGATTCTCCCTTTGATCAGCAGGAGGTGGTATTTCACACCTACCTCCTTTCTCCATGTCTGGGCTTTGTGACACCACTGTAGGTCAGCCACACTCCAAGGCAGATCTCACACCAGGAAGGAGTTTTGCAACACAAACTGGACTCTGTGGGTCTAAAGAAAAAGAGAGTGAGAACAGAAAGTTGGATGAGTCAGGAGGTAGGGGTGGGGGTGTTGGGATGAACATGATCAGAATACATTGTACAAAATTCTCAACATGTTACTTAAAAGAAATTCTTGATTTTTCAAAGAAAAGCAAGGCTAACACAATAATGGCTTCAGTGTAGGAGCCAGCATGAACCACACAGATCAGGAAATGAGCAACGTTCGGGAACACCTATTAGAACTGGAACAAGGCTCTTTGTAGAAAAATCCTGAAAACTGGGTCATAAAGTCCAGCCTTGGCTAATTAAGTGAATCACCCTAGATTTTGACAAGAGATGTTTGCTTTTGCTGGGAGCTGAAAGTTAGGATCAGAAGTGTCATGGTATTGTGCTCAGAGCAAGTAGAGAGACAGGAAGGCAAGGATCAAATGGGAAGAAGTAAGCTGTGTGGGATGGTATAGGCTTGTAACTCCTCACTGGAGACTTGGGCAAAGGAGTAGATAGGAATAGAGGTCATCCTGGCCTCTAAAGTAGTGAGTGCTAGCTAACCTTGTATCCAGAATTCCTAGTATGGTCTTTTGAGGCTTAGTATCCTTGGTGTTAAGGGCCTCAGGAAAGGTAGATGGACTTGAATGCCAGAAAATGTAATCCAGGGGCTCAAAGGCAGTTTAAGGTTGTTGGCTGTGTGTTTAAGGGACTTAGCTGTCAAGTGCTTAAGCTCAAGGCCAGTCTGCACAATTATGTGTGTGTAATATATATATACATATATATATATACATATATATAATATACATATACATATATATATGTATATGTATATATATTTATATTTGTAGATCTAGAGATATAGAGGGTCTCAGTGTATAGTGTGTATGTGTGTGAATGTATGTAGGTGTAGATAGAAAGATAGATAGATAGATAGATAGATAGATAGATAGATAGATAGATAGATTTTTTCAATATAGGAGAAGATTTGAGGAATGAAAGGGGTGGAAATGAAGTTGAGCTATTCTGGGATACAGGAAGATGACTCTGGCTAACAGCATCTCTAAAAATACCAGGCTTAGTTTCAAGTTAGGTGAGGTCCTAGCCCTGAGAGGATGAAGTGGACATACTCTCCATCCTTAACTAAAGCATTATCTCCACTTGACAACCACTTGCAAACAAACAAACAAAAAAAAAATTAGTTTTCTCCAATGGAGTCCTACTGGGTATAGAAACCATGCCTAAGGGCAGGCCCATGCATAGCAGTGGGCGGCCAGCACAGCAGCTTATTTAAACTCAGTGTCTTTGTAGGTTTTCTCTCATACTGCTTTGTTTAGACATTTTTTAATAGGACTAGTCTTTTGTATATCATACTTGAGGATTGTATGTTTTATGAGTTTTGTACATGTGTGTGCTTTGCATGTGTGTATGTGCGTGTACATGTACATGAGAATGTATGCATGT
Organism: Grammomys surdaster; assembly: GCF_004785775.1. NCBI lineage: Eukaryota > Metazoa > Chordata > Mammalia > Rodentia > Muridae > Grammomys > Grammomys surdaster. The sequence continues at coordinate 7,133,620 of NW_021604630.1, forward strand.
GTGTGTGCATGTATGTGTGTGTGTGCACTCCTTATGCTTTTTTGCTTTTTTTATTCTGATTTTATTTGTTTCCTTTTCATTTGCCTATTTGTTTTCTAAAAAAGGGAGAAAATGAAGACAGAGTTGGATGGGTGGCAAGGCGGAGAAGACCTGGGAAGAGAAACCATAATCAAAATATATTGTATAAATTTTCAATTAAAAAGATATTTTTTGTTGAGCAACAAAAAGTTAAACAGTTTCACTTCTAGCAAAATAGATGTCCTCTTAGAAAAGTCAAAGTAATTTTATGAAAATAATCCAAGATAAGTTTTAAATTATCTGTGTATCTGGACACTCAGCAACATAATCTCTTATATTTAATTACAAGTAGTAAAATAGACAAATATAAAAGAGTTACTAAACTAATCATTAAGTTACAGAATATCTTAAATATCAACCATACTGTTTCACTTTTTAAGAAAAAATTCAGTTTATTGTATTTTTCACATCATTGTAGTCATACGATAAAATTTTATATAGCCATCAAACACTTCAGAAATGTTCCAAAGCAGCAAGTGCAAAGGCAGGTGCCTGTCCCAGAGCAAAGATGCCATAGGAAACCAAAACTCCAGAGATATGTGTCCGTCTCTTCAGGCTGCTACAACACACCACCACCGAAAGGATGACTTTATCAAGCACAGAAATGTATTTCTCAGCTTCAAAGACTATGGCTAGGAATGAGGACTCACTTCCTGCATCATAGGTACTCACGTTCCTGCAATGTAGTCGCACAGCAAATAGGTAGGACATCTCTCAAGGATCTTTTCAAAATGGAACCAGCTGCCTCCAAAGGCCCCGCTTCTTACTATCAGCCTTGGAAGCTAAAGACTTCAGCTTGTGAGTTTGGGGATTCATAATCAACCAATCTACTGCAACTGTTGATGCAGCAGGATGGAACGCTTGGGAATCAACACAGCAGAAGAAAGAAGAGGCACGAGGGATAGAAAGACGTAAGAAAGGCTCGCTGCACAAGAGCTTGCTGTCTGACACAGAGGGATGGGACGGGAGAAGCACAGCGAACATACTGAACTCTGATACTGATCTCTTTAGTGTCCAGAGGGAAGAAAAGAAAGCCTTCTCCAGACAAACACAATGGTGACAGGAAAAGAGCAGCTATGGGTAAGAGAGTGTGAGGCTTATAAGATACTCTCGTTCTAGCTGTGTTGCCATGTTTTGACTTGGCTTAATCTACAATAGGGGTCTTGCTCCATACCCATGGCTCGCCTGTCATTTACTACATAGTCCAGGAAGTACTATGCAGGTTACTGGGGGAACAGAGAAAAATCAATAGTCTTCCCGAGCTGTGAAGCTTCCACACTATAATATGACTACCCTGGTAAGATATTCTCGATGGTGTAATGATGGTATGCATGTTATGGGTAAACAAAAGCTTTTCATGTTAAATTTAAGGTCCATTCCACAGGAGAAAACTCATAATATAAAACTAGCTAAGACCCTGTGACAGGCGAGGTCATATGCCCTAGGAGATTACCTACTCCTGTTATTTCACTAAATTTACATAATATGAAACTGCCTTCTGAAGGCTAACCTTTATACATATAGTATAGCTCTCATTCCTTCTCCAAGAAACTTCTTACTGCAGCTTGTTTACAGACTTCATTCAACACAGAGACTCATTCCAGGTCAAAGAGCAGAGAACAACTATCTGTGGGATGCTTAACCATAAATTGGACAGCTAGATCATACCACGGCCTCCCAAGGCTCAGGCAACATGTGGAAGAGGAGGTGAAAAGACAGTAAGATCCAGTGGTCAGGGAGGGGGCTGGGGTGAAACACTGGCTTCTGGGTATTTCAGGGCTGATGCACTCATGAACACTCAGAAGTTGAAGCTACCTCTACAAGACCTAAACAAAATCAAGGCAGTAGATAGTACATCAAGGGCAAGGGTGGGGCTCATGAGCTAGGGATACCTAGTTGAGAGATGTTGGCTGTTGACTGGGAAAGGAGTCAGTCTTCTTCAGGGCCATGTCCTCTCATCAGTTTCCCCTTGCTTCAATAGATGGTCCTACTCTCCTTAGCATATGGATGTCACTGCCTGGCCTGGGTGGATGATTAAAAGGGACAAAAAGAAGACAGAAAGTTGAGAGGGGGTGCTAGGGAGATCTCAGAGAAGTCAGAGAGGGTAGAGGGATTGGTTTAATCAAGATGCATGTTGTGTACGTATGAAATCCATAAAGACTAGATAAATAAGCAGAAGTGCTTAGTTCGTGATCCCAGCAAAGCTGAGGAGCTATGGGTCCCACAAATGGCTGGTAAAACCACCAAATGATTCAACCACTTTGGAAAACACTCCTGTAGCTTTGGAAAAGTTAAATACACACTAACCAGCCATCTCATCCCTACATAATTGGCCCTTGAGAAATGAAAACATATGTCCACATTGGAAAAAATAAAATAAAACCTGCTACTTTATTCATTATGGCCCCAAACTGGAGGCAAGTCAAATGTCCTTCAGTTGGTGGATGGATAAACAAACTGTAGTAGATCCATATAATTGAAAACTGTTTGCTCAGCACTAAAAAGGAGCGAACTATTGACATACTCAGCAACACAAATGAATCTCAAATGCATTGTGCCGAGGAAAAGCTGCCAGAGGCTAACTGTTTTCACAATTGCAGGGATGTGACTTCAGGGAAAGGTACAACCATGAGAAAAGGCAGTCAGCGTTGCCAGAGGCGAGGGCACAGCAGGTCCCTGTGTGCTGGCATGAGGAAACATGGACCCTACAAGCAACTATTCTGTGCCATGATTATGGTGCTGGGACACTGTTGTATGCATTTTTTTTAAAAAATTCATACATTACTACATTTTACCGCAATTTTAGAATATGTAAAGTGGGAGGTGAGAGAAGAAATTAGTGGGAAGAAGGTTTGAAGGGAAAGGTAAGAAGTAAAGCAGAGTACAGTAAGGAAAGAAGACAGGAGAAAACAATGTCAGGTAAGACACTGGCACTATACAAAAACAAAAACTTGGCATTTCTTATCTGAAAGTTCCTCGAAATCTCAAAACAATGGTTTATAAAAATATCTGTAGCATCATTAATTTATGATCATAGATTTTATGTGGATCTTAGGTTTAATGGTTGTTGGTATTTCGTCTAGGCTCCGCCCCACAGTTACCTGGCAACAGCCAGGTGTGCCTGACTCAGTATAAAAGGGGTTGCTCACCCCCTCCTCACTCTCTCACCCTCTTGCTCTTGCTCCTTACCCTCTCTCTCCCCATTTCTCTTCCCCCTCTCTTTCTATATCCTCATGCCCGGTCTCTACTCCTCTACCCCCCCCCCCCGCCTTTCTCTCAACTCCCCTCCCCATGCCCTGAATAAACTCTTTTCTATACTATACTGACCTGTGGCTGGTACCTCAGAGGGGAAAGGGATGCCTCAGCATGGGCCATAGAGGCACCTCTTTCCCCCACACCATACTGTGCCTCCAGCAAACACATAAAACACAACAGTGGTTACTTATATAATTCATGTTCTTCATAGGTGGAAAACAATACCCAGAAGATCCAGATCAAAGAAAAAAGACACACCCTAGTTCTAGTGCCTGTACATCACCACAGGTGAAAGCCAATTAAAAGCCTTCCAAGTGTTTTGCAAGGGAAATAAAACACTTTAAACTTAAAAAAAAAAAAAAGTGGGCATGGAAAATGGTTTCATCCCTTACCTTTTGTCTCGAAACTGCTTCTCCCTTAGCAATCTGTTCTTTAAAACGATGGCTGGGCATCATCACTTTTGACAGGTGCTAATTTATGCCGCCGAGTCTCTGTTGCTGAACACTTAATTTGGTTCCAATTTTTTGGTAGGATGAGCCAGGCTGTGTCGAATGTCCTTGGTACACTTATCTTTGTGCACACAACATTATTTCTTTGTAGCAAATGTCTAGAATGAGAATTACTGTATTGACAAAAAACTGTACATTGAATGGTGTTTCATTCAGATTGCCAAATTGCTCTCTAGAAGATTACATAATTTGCTCATAGCAGCTGTGGAAAGAGTTTCGGCTGTGTTGGACTGGCCCTTTTCTTTCAAAATCTAAGAAGCCTTTCTCCTTGATAACGTTGTATATTATAAATGTTGTTTTTTAATTAAAAGATTACAAAAATCAACTTTAAACACAACAAAGAAATGAGCTGAGTTTTTATTGGAGATGAACAACTATAAACATCATCTGGATGAGAGGCCTTCTGAGCGTTTAAAGTTATGTTTGTTTTTTTTTTTCATTAATTGCCCTTGAGTTTCACCTCTATTTTTGGCTGGCTACTTTTATCAGAGAGTTTGGGGAGAGGTAACTTCATTTTGTATGTAAGGATATTCCCTAGAAAAGCTGTAATGTTCAGAAAGAATGTTTCTGGAACACTCCGTGGTGACACGCTGAAATCTTGGTTTGTTTCAGCATATTTATAAGCACAAGGCTGTCACTGCTAGTGTTTGTCAACTTGACACACACCTAAGACATACTTGGAAGGATAGACTCTCAATTGAGGAACTGCCTCCATCCAATTGGCCTGTAGGCAAGTCTTTGAAGCACTATCTCCTTCGCTAATTGATGTGAGAGGGCTCAACCCACTGTAGGCATTACCAACTCCACTCAGGGAGGCCTAGGCAGTTTTAGAAGATAGCTGAATATCTAGGGGGAGCAAGCTGATAAGCAGGGTTCCTTTACTGTCCCTGCTTCAGTTCCTGCTTCCAGTTCCTGCCTTGTCTCCCCTTGGGGATGGGCTATAAAATAGAAGAGAGCATAAACCCTTTCTTCCCCAAGTTGCTTTTGGTCATGGTGATAAGTCACAGCCACAGAATGCAAACAAGAACCGCAGCCTCTCTTTCCTGTTCAAAGAACTGACCCTGCGGAAATGGTAACCGAGACCGGATAACCGACTGGAAGATCACTCACGTGACCTGATTAAGGAAAAGTATCCTTGTAAGAAAGGAGATTCTCTTCCCATGAAACAAGAGGGAAGAGCCTTGGAAATGCACGATGACAAAAACTGCTTTAAAATGTCCAGCAAAAGATGCTCGACACAATGAAGTAAAGCCAGGGGGGGACACAGCTCCAGTCAGATGGCGGCTTCAAGTTGAAGGACACGGGAGTCTCATCCAAAGGCTAAGCCCAGGACTCTGGTAAAATGACAGTGGCTCCCACAGCTTCAAAGTCGATGGCAGGTTTGGGATGGTTCTTGAAACCACAGAGAGGAAACCTGTTTTGTCACTGTCTCACCGGAAAGCGACTGAGTACCATCTCGACAGTCTATTGTTTAAACTGAGCTAACTCAGGAAGCCCTAATGTGATTTGCCACAGCGATGGGATGAGAAACAGCGGTGGCTGGCAACTATGGAATATGGAAGGGCTGAGGTTGACAGCTGAAAAGTTCAGGGGACAGGGGGCTCAACTAAGGCAGAAAATGGACATGAAAAGGTGGCCCCCTAGCCGACCTCAGGAACTGAGCATAACCCTGACCGTTTGATAGCACTAATCCTCAGGTCAGAGAGTAAATTAACCCCGAAACCACCTGTCAGCAGTAAACGACTGAGGATTCTAGTTCTGAGGCGCCAGTGGATCTGTAGATCTACAGTTCCAAAGCTGAGTTGCTCTAGCAGAAAGATAAATACCTAGCCCGGGTAGGAGTCAGGAGTGAGGGGATTGCAAAGAGACACCCTTCTTCTTTTCACACCTCTTGGTCATGCTGCTTCCTCCCATGTGCAACACACAGCAACTCTCAAGCTAGAACATTGGCCACCTCATAGAATGCAATCTGAGGGTGGGGATCTCAGAAGGATGGGAGAACATGCCCAGTTCACAAGCTGCAAAGCAAACTGCGGCCAGCAGAGGGCGATAGTACACAGAGGAGGGACGCTCCTGGCGTGAACAGGGAGGGCCCTGGCAGACATAGGAAAAGCTTCTGCTGCTGCTGCCCCTGCCCTCACCCTGTGCTAGAACCAGCAGCTTCAAATGAAGAACCTTGGAAGAAGCTATTCAACATTTCATTCTTTGCTCTTTTTCCTTCTTTCTCTTGTTTTACCCCCACCTCGTGTTTTTTCTTGTGTTATTCTGCATTACTTTTGTCAGAATAGTTTCATTTTACTATGTTAAAATGTATTTACTACAAAAAGATAACATTAAAAGTACTATTTTACCTTTTCATTCCTACGCTTCCTAACTTCTGAGCAAACTTTCTACTTTGGTTTGTCCTCTTTTCTGATCCTTTACGTTATACATTGGTATAATTTGACATCACACTGGCTCTTTGCATTTCCTTTGGTGCCCTTGGGTTCTTATTTTTCTTTCTTTTTTTTTTTTTGTAAATTTACCTAGTTTTGGTTTTGGATCTTTCTTGTTATGAGGAAAACTTTCTTTGTCCCACTGTCTTATCCTGTTTAATAGCCTGTCTCCTTTCTTTTCCATGATATTCCACTGTTCTTTCCGTCTTGAGGTTAACCTCCTTTCTTATCTATCATCCCACTTATGTGACTTCTTTTCCTACCTTGTTTATTTACTAGTTCTGCATCCCCCTGAATAATTTTGCTTCATAACACACTCTACATCATTAGTTTTGCCATTTTCTATTTAATGGTAATTAGGGCCATATTAGTGAGTTTTAACTAATTGTACTTTATTTCTCTCTCTTGAACGACTTGATGTATTCGCTGGCACTGAGGTTTGTTTTCTCCCTCATGAGTGATCATAGGGATTAAGGATGCTCAAGAATAAAATAAAACCGTCCTTCCGGTCTGGGCCTCAGCACTGAGAAGATCCTGAGCGGCAGCTTTGCACCCAATCTCACAAATCCCAGAGGAAGCAGGCCTCCCAGGAGCTCTAACCTGGGCAGTATCTTAGGTAAGGAGATAGCAACACCCACCCCAAACAGGGAGTAACTGGGACCCACTGGGACGCAGGAATTCACTCCTAGCCTGGAGCACTGGTTCCTTCCGGTCTGGGCCAGAGCACTGAGCAGATCTTATGCCCCAGCTCTAACTCCAGTAGTAACAAAAATAACAGGAAGCAACAATCACTGTTTCTTAATATCTTTTAACATCAATGGACTCAATTCCCCAATAAAAAGACATAGGCTAATGGACTGGATACATAAACAGGACCCAGCATTTTGCTGCATACAGGAAACCCAAAAGGCTGGAAAACAATTTTTTCAAGCAAATGATCCTAAGAAACAAACTGGAATAGCCATTCTAAAACCTCCAGCCAGAGAACACAAAGGGAGGGACCCATGGCTCCACCTGTATAGGTAGTTGAGGGTGGCCTTGTCAGGCATTAGTGGAAGTAGAGGGCCTTGGTGTCTGAAAGTTTGGAACCCCTAGTGTAGAGGAATTCGAGAGCAGGGAGGTGGGAATGGGAGGATGGTGGGAGCACACCCTCATAGAAACTCCCAGAATTATGTGAATTAGACACGACAGAAGTAGGCCACCAGAAGACTAGATTTCAGAATTCAAACAAAAAATAATCTTGATACTAAAATTGGTTTTGAGAATTGTATATTGCAGAATACACAGCCTTGGTGTATCTACTCATCAAGCAAGCTGAGCAGACCTGCTCGAACCTCTGATGTCCTGGAATTTCAGCTGGATGCAGTGAAGACACAGACATCAGAGGCTTATCAATTTACTCTTCCCCCTGCCCCTCTTCTAATATCTCATTGCCCATAACCAGCTTGAAGAAGTTAATGAAGAGTCGGCGCCCCTATTCCCTGGGCTTGGGGACTGAGGTGGTTAATATTGGGCTGGGAAAAGTAGTGGTTTTGTTGGAACAGGGAGGAATAGCTAGGATTTATTGCATAGCCATAACCTATTGGTAGAAATCTGTATAATTGTTATTGAGCTGAAGTTATAATTTCTTAAATGGTACAAATTTTACTTTGATTTCAAATTTAAGATTTTCATTGGTAATATTGTTACTCTCATAGGCATTGTGCCTATATAATACATTTAGGAATACAAGCCTTAGACCCAGTCCTTCTTTAACTCTTTTGACTGATTCAAGATGGTTAGTCTGTGAGTTAAGGGCCTATGGCAAATTCATGGCTCTGAGTTTATTCTTAGGGTGTTTTCTATATTTTATTTAGAAATAGATGAGAGGAATTAACAGACAACAGTTCAGATTGCCTTACATGGATAGTTGGTTTTCAAAACGTCAGAAGCCCACAGAATTGACGTTACAAACATTTCTGTATTAATGTTCATTTTGATTAGAGACCTGTCTGCTCCTGACAGCTTCCTGTCTTGGATTCTAAGAAGAAATTGAGCATCTTTGGAGTCACTCCAGTTGTGGTAAGACAGCCACTAGGCAAGAATTACCTCTTTTCATCTACAAACAAATTACTGTTCTGAAAAGGACACACTTGCAGAATAGTCGACTGATTATATCTGCCAAGACAGAGTAATCAGCCCTTAATAATTCTGCATCACTAGGTCTGTCAGATGATCCTGGGCCAGAAGGCTGAAGATCAGATGCTTCAACGTTTTGTAGTATAGGGACTGTCCAGGTGTTCAGTGGTCTCTATAAATTGGCTAAGTTTTAGAAGCTATGCTTTGTGCTTCCCATAATTTCATTTAATTCAGTCATTCTGGATTTCTGGCGGGGTTGAAGACTTATAGTCTCATAGCCAATCCCGGGTATTTACTTTGAGAGAAAAGATTTAAGAGGATTATTTTCACCTGACATTTATTCTACAGCCAAGAAAAAAGCCAAGTTCAGAACTAAGTCTTCTAGTTAGGAGAGACGACAGAGGTTCTGGTTAGTCAACAAAATGTTGGACTGGGTATTAGGTCTATCTTGTACCTTACTGATACAAATTGGTATAGTTATGCTCTAATTGTATTTTGAAAGAAAAGTTTTATTTTAACAGGAAGGGTGATATGTAGGAGGAGCTAAGGTGGGAGGAGTAAGGAGAAGGAGGGGAGGAGTAAGGAGAGGAGGAAGAGAATGAGAGGAGGAGCTAGGGGATGGGGGGGACACGGAGGCGGATGTTCGAGTGTCTCCAACAGTCAAAGATAGTTGGTATATCTAGGTTGGGTATTGGGTTACACTTCTGATTGTATGGGCATCTTGTTATTGAGCATTACCAAACCTATAAAGCCTTTGATTAACATTTTTTTTTAAAAGTTACTAATTAAAATAAAAAGGATGAGGAGGGAGGGTGATGGAACACATGTGACAGGAAATCAGATGAGGAAACTAGCTGGAGGAAGAAAGGGAAGGGGCAGAAGAAAACAAATCAGAACTCTAAAGACACATGTATGAGGATGCTGTAATAAAACCCAGTACTTTGTATGTTAACTTAGAATACTAATAAAGAAAAAAAAAAGCAAGAAGCAGGTGGGGGATAGGATAGGAAGTTTCTGGGGGAGGAATGGGGAAAGGGGATGACATCTGAAATGTAAATAAATAAAATATCCAATAAAAAATAATTTCATATACTATTAAAAACAAAAAAAGAATAAAATAAAACCAGAAGAGATATGGTGACTACCAAATATGCACATTTCAACAAAAAACATGAGAAACATGTAACCAAGGCAAAATGACTCCTCAAAGCTATAATTATACTGCAATGGCTGCAACAAAGAATATTGAAATAGTGTAAGTGCTGACTGAAGATTAAACTATTTCCTAGTCACTAACTATGGCGGCTCATACCTCTAATGCAAGCATTAGGAAGATAGAGTGTGAGTCACCATCCTCTGTACCTGCGCTGTTATGCCCACTCCCCCATCACTATGCATTTCCCCGAGAAGACTGCTCAAGGAGAAATCAAAGCTTGGGTGATAGGCTGCCGAGTGTGTCTCCTTGTTCCTGTTTTGTTCTTGTTCCTGTTTTGTTCCTGTTCCTGTTTTGTTCCTGTTTTGTGGGGAGTATAAAAGGGAGCTACGTAGTTGAAAATATAGCATTTGGTCTTTACCAGATGATTCCTTGTTTTCTTTCTCTCTCCCTCAGCCCTCCACCGATCCAAGGAACTGGTTAGCTATGCTGGCATAGCTGACAATAGAGGAAAGATGGCTGCTGTGAGTTCCACCCCAGCTTGGGATACAGGACCAAGCCTTGTCTCAGAAAAAAATTGCATGAGTAAAAGGGACCTCAAAAGAGATGGAACACTTGGTCAAAGAGAATTCAAACTGCAAGATGGACTCAGCCCTGGATTTGAAAAGAAAAGTCAGCAAAATGAATAAAAAAGTTAGCTACATGAGATGAGAATTCAGCAAGGAAATTCAGGTTTTACACACACACAGACACACACACACAGACACACACACACACAGACACACACACACACACAGACACACACAGACACAGACACACACACAGACACACACACACACACACACACACACACACACACATATATATATATGAGATATATGTCTTTTATATCATGGGATCATCCTACTGGAGAGGTCTGTCCAACAACTGGGACCCTCTACCCTCCTGTTCTCCAGACAGCTCTGGTGAGGGGCTGGGATGGCTGAACCTGGGTGTTCCCCTTCCACTGGTGGCCTTACCCCCCTTTTCAATGGCCCATCCCAAAAATAGGATCCCTCATTCTTGTCTATTTTTTTTCTACCCCTTGCCTCCTCTGCCTTTTCCAGGAACGAATTTGAGACGTTTTCAGTAAAAGTCAAACAGGCGCTTCTTCACCCAAATCACTCGCTGAGCACTGAGCATGCACCCACCAACTCCTGACTCCTCCAACCCATGCTGCCCCTTGTCAGCAAAAAGTAGTTAGATGTGAACCAGCCTCTATACACCCAAAGACATCTTAGGATGTTCTGTTGGAGCCTTGGCTTGCCCCACCTCCCTGCATGGTACCTATTCTAATATCTGAAAAACTAGACTTCCAAAATTAGAAGAAAATGATGAAGGCCACTACATATAAGTATAGGAAATAGTTTATCAAGAAGACGCAATGATTATAAATGTATATTGTTGAATGTTGAGGCTCCCAAATTCATAAAACAAAGCCTGATGGGGATATCCATCTTTAATAGCCCATTCTCATCTTCAGATGGGTCAACCAAATTAGTCATCAGCAAAGAAATTGCAGGGCTAAACTATTCTGTAGACCAAATGAGTTTGACAAATACATACAGAATCTCTCACCCAACAAATATAGAATACACATTCTTCTCAGCAACACGTGGAACCTTCTCTAAAATAGGCCACACTCCTGTCCACAAAATAAGTCTTAACAAATATAAAAGGTCAAAATAATCTTTAGGATCTTGCCAGATCATAATGAAATAAAATTAGATATAAATACCAAGAATCACTATAAAAATTACATAAATATATTACAGGGAGATTTTAAAACATAATCTTGAATGACCAGTATACCACTGAAGAAATCAGGGAGGAAGTTTTTTTTCCTAAAATGAAATGAAAATAAAAGTAGCTTATCAGAATATTGAGAAATAGCTAAGACAGTAATAAATATATCTTTAAAGATATATATATATATATATTAGTACAGATTTATAAATGACCTAATGATACAACTTAAGCTTTTACAAGAACAAAACAAACCCAAAACAGTCAGTGGAAAGAAATAATGGGGATTTGCAAAAGTTTTTCCATCTGCAAAAAGTGATTCTACATAGAGAAGATCATATCACCAATAGAAACAATTGTCAGCCTAAAGAAATACAAGTCAGGCTTTATTCTAGAGTCAAAATTATGAGTAGCCATCTCCCTGGGACATACATTTAGGTATCCACAAATATAATGTTTCAACAAGGAAGTAGTTTCATGGAGATTTTATAAAAACAGAGCAAAGACAGCTGTAAATCAAGACATTCAAAAAAAACTACAGGATGGAAACATCAGAGAAGTGAGTTCCAGAAAGATGGGGGAACTACTCCTACAGTCTCAGATGTGAACCAGACAGGAAGGAATAACATATTCCTATTTGCCAGTAACGTGATCCAACAAATGAAAGGCTCTAAAGAATCCACTAGAGAAAAATTATCTGACCTTCAGAAAAGTGGCAGTATACAAAACCACAGGGTTTTGTTTTTATTAAATGAAGCCACTAGCAAATTAATCAAGAAGTAAATCATGAACAAAAATCTCATTCTCATTCACAATAGCCTAAAAGAAAATAAATAAATAAAACCACCTTGGAATAAACATAACCAAATAGGTGAGAGATCTCTGTAATAAAAACTTTGAAATGCTGAAGGAATTGAAGAAAATGCAAGAAGATAGGGATACCTCCCATGCTCCTGGATTAGAAGGATTAATATCATTAAGTAACATTATTGTTTAAAGTAACCTACAAATTCAATAAAAGCCTCATAGATATCCCAACAAAATTCATCCTAGAGCCAAACAAGAGTGGATCAGAGACTGACAGAAAGGCCATCCAGAGACTGCCCCACCTGGGGATCCATCCCATCTGCAGCCACCAAACCCAGACACTATTGCTGATTCTAAGAAGTGCTTGCTGACAGACAAAACAATTGCAAAATTAATATTAAAGCATAAAAGACCTTGCATATTCAAAGTAAGAAAGGCAGTAACACAATACATGAGCTCAATTAAACTATAGAATTATTGTACTGAAATCTATGATACTGCCAGGTGGCTGGGAGCAGGGAAGACACATAGAGCGTTGGTCTAGGATAGAGAACTCAGATATAAGCTCATGGAGCTTACTTAATTAAGATACCTAATTACAACAAAGCCATCAAAAACATTCACTAGAGAAAAACTCAAACAAAATGGTGCTGGGTAAATTGAATAGCCACAACTCAAAAGATGAACCTAGATCCAAATTACACAGCCCTCACCAAAAAAAAACAAAAACAAAAACAAAAAAATTATCAAAGAGCTAACTAAAAAGCCTGAAACTTTAAAACTTCTAGAGGAAAACATAGGTAAAATATTTCAAGATAAATAATAGGCATAGACTTCCTGTAAGACACTGTAGCAGAGGAAACCATGTAAGATTTGATAAATGTGATTTTATGAAATTAAACAGCATCTACACAGCAAAGGGAACCAAACTTTGCCAGATATACATCAGTGTGGTGGTTAGTGTTCATTGTCGTTGTGGCTGGATTTAAACATCTTTGCACATGTGTGTGAGGAATTTCCAAAGAGTCTTAACTAAAGATGGATGACCAGCCCTGACTATGGATGGTACTATGCAATAGACTAAAGCCACCATATTTAATAAAAGAGAGAGAGAGAGAGAGAGAGAGAGAGAGAGAGAGAGAGAGAGAGAAATGGAAGAGGCCAGCTGAACGCCACTATGCATACCTCTCTACTTGTTTGTCTATACCATGACCCAAGACACATCCTGTCTTACCTCTCCACGATGCTGGATTAAAATCCTCTGGACTGTGAATCAGAGTAAATTTTCTTCTTCTTCACCAAGGGGCTTCTTGTTAGATCTTTGTTTGAAGTGATGAGAAAAGTAATGAATCCAATTAGACAGAGAACTAATATGCAGAATTTATAAAGAATTCCAAATGTGAACACATGTGCATGCTCACACGCGCGTGCATTCTGGTGAACACACACACACACTCAACTGGACATACTAGTTTTATGTCAACTTGACACAAGTTAGAGTTATTAGAGAGGAGGATCTCAGCTGAGAAAATTCCTCTGTAAGATCCAGCTGTAAGGCATTTTCTCCATTAGTAATCAATGGGGAAGGACACAGCCCACTGTGGGTGGTGTGCTCCCTCGGCTGGTGGTCCTGGCCTCCATGGCCTCTGCATCAGTTCCTACCTCTACATTCCTTCCCTGAGTGAGTTCCTGTCCCACTGCTTTTGATGATGAACTGTTATGGATAACTGTGAGCAAAGCAAACCCTTTCCTCCTCAAGTTCCTTTTGGGATGTGCTATTTCACCACAACAACAGTAAACTTAAGACATCACCCAATCAATAAATAAGCTAATAAACTCAATAAAGAGGTCTTAAAATGAGTAAAAATCACCAATAAGTATCTGAAATGGGTGTTTAAGATACTTAAACATTGGGAAAATAGAAATATTTAAAATTAAATCCAGCATCACACCACAATCAGACTGGCTATGATCAAGAAGACAAATGACCAAAAAATGCTGAAGAGGGTATGAATAGGAACATTTATTTACTGCTGCAGGAAGACAAACTTATGTGGCCACTATGGAAATCAGCATCGAGGTGCCTCAAAAATCAAATAAAAATAAAAAACCCCTGCTGAATATCACTGAAGGACTCTGAGTACACCTAACACGGAGATGCTACACATCTGCCGTTACTGTTTCTTTTTCTTACGTTTCCACTGATGTGATGAAAGGCCATGATCAAGGCAACTTATAAAAGAAGATGTTTAATTGGGTTCATGGTAGGAACAGCTGAGAGCTCCCATCTTGATCTTCAAGCACAGGTTAGAGAGCAGAGGAATGCTGAGAGTCTTTTGAAACCCCAAAGCCTCCCCTCTCCCATAATATACCTCTTCCAACAGTGCCACACCTCCTAATCCCTCCTAAACAGTTCTGCCCACCGGAGATCAGGTATGTGAACATATGGGGATCATTTTCATTCAAACCACTACCATGTTACACTGTTCACAAGAGCTAAAGAGTGGAGCCAACCTACAAAGGATTCACGAATAGATGATGGAGAAGGAAAAGATGGTACTTTGCAGATATGAAGAAAAATGAAATGATATTTGGGAGAAAATGTGTAGAACTAGAATTTACTATTTTAAGAGAAATGAGTCAAACTCAAAAAGGTATATATTGTCATACTGTTTTTTTTTCTCATATAGACTTAAATTGTGTAGAATATAGACTTAAAGTGTGTGTGTGTGTGTGTGTGTGTGTGTGTGTGTGTGTGTGTGTGTGTTAGGAAGCGATCTTAAGAGACAGGAGGTAAGAAAACACATATCACATTAAAGTGTAAAAGACTCTTGAGGGGGTAGTGAAGAGGTCCAACAAGAGGTAGACAGGAAAATGAGATGAATAAAAGCAAAATATAATGGCATTGTGTATGAAAATGTCACAGTGAAATTATTACTTTTCATATTTACTTAAAATATTACTTAAAAAGAAAAGAAACTGACATGCACTCTTGTACTACTGGGCAGGCCCTGAACCAATGGCCTGCTGAAATGGTTTTCTAACTATTAGGTAAAAAAAACAAAAGAAAACTGTCTAAATTTATTGAATTCAGTGGGATCAAATGTTTTCACATGCCAATGAAGAAGCACCACCATAGTCTACCACAATTTCCCTTACTTAAAGCTAATATATACTAGTATGTATGTGTGTGTGTGTGTATATATATATATATGTATATATATATATGTTTTATATTTATTATCTCTACAGATTATATATGTATATATAATTATGTATAATTATATATTGTATTTAGATAATACATATTATAATTGCATAATTGTATCTACATATATTAGATTTAGGGAAATTGAATATATAAATATATTTTTTTATTCTGCCCTAAAGACTCACTGCTTTCTTCAAGTGTAGCATTTAGACAGTATCATCATCCTATACCCCAGGCTTGTTTTGAACTCACTATGTAGCCCTGATTGGCTTCAAATTCATGTTAATCCTCCTGCCTCAGTCTCCTGAGTACCGTGTTTGGAAGTTTAAACCACTAATCAAGTCACGAAACATATATATATATACTTTTCATACTATAGTCACTTAATAAGTCCTATTACATGTCTTTAAGTCATCTCTAAATTTATTTAAAGTAAGCTCTAGTCAAGGGATGAGAGGTTGATTTCATGTTCAACAACCCCAAAGATCAGAACTAGTAAATGAGATAGAACATGAAGTTCATTCAGTAAGAAAAACTGGGTCATTCTAGAAACTCAACCTTTTTGAAAAGACAGAATTACTCCAGTAACAAATATTTCTGGGCAAAACCTAGCCTGTGGGTTGTTAAAAATATAGACTATTGTTTTCTCTTAAAATCTGAATTTTCCAATTAATTAGATTCAAATTCATCTTATATTAATTTAATTCAGAGGATTTATTTTATTTGTTAATTATTCCCACTGAGATGTAAACAGTAACAGCCTGGTAAGAATGCTTGTGAACAGATTCATTAATTACATACCACAGTTATGATTGCTTTTCAATTAGTATGTTAACATCCACCCATGTGTTGGGCCTTGTGTGAGGCCTTGGGAAATCATATTATGTTCTTATAAAGAATAGTTCATTACTGTGGAAAGTGGGGTGCCTTCCCTCTGTGATACAAAGTGGATTGACTCATACTTGTTCATGGTAAAGTGGCTGAACTGAAAGAATACAGGGCTACACCTTCCTTGGCTGCTTCCCTTGCAATCCTGACTACTAAGATTGGTTCCGTGTCCAGTGGTATGATGGTTTGTATATGCTTGGCCCAGGGAGTGGCACTATTGGGAGGTGTGAACTTGTTAGAGTAGGTGTAGCCTTGTGGTTGTGGGCTTTAAAACCCTTGTCCTAGCTGCCTGGGAGCCACTATTCGGCTAGCAGCCTTCAGATGAAGATGTAGAACTCTCAGCTCCTCCAACACCATGCCTGCCTGGATGCTGCTATGCTCCTGCCTTGATGATAATGGACTGAATCTCTGAACTTGTAAGGCAGCCTCAACTGAATGTTGTCCTTTATAAGACTTGCATTGGTCATGGTGTCTGTTCACAGCAGTAAAACCCTAACTAAGACAAGCGGGAAACTGATGAGCTAAAATATCTGCTGTTTTGTAAATGATGGCTCTGGCAGGTGAGTCAAACTGAAAACGAGTGAGTGAGCCAGGTCTTCTGAGCAGTTGGTTAAATAACAAGACAGAAAAAAGAAAGGGTTTGATCTTTAAGAGCAACCATGGTGATCTATCAAAGGCTAAAACCAAAAGGAAAAACAAATGCTTCTTCACCCTGTTTCATGTCCCCTAGTGACTTCCTACTGAGCCAGTCTTAAACAATTCTCCAGACTTGAAGAGGATAACCAGGAGTCAGAAAATGCTGGCTCTGAGACAGTTTGAAGGAAAAATGTCCTCCTGGTCCCTCCTTGTAATGGTTAGTTTCCTGTCACAATGAGAAGGGTTATTTTGCCTCATGGCTTCAGAAGTTGCTGCCCATGGTCACGTGGCCCTATTAGTGTTGGCTTGTGTTAGCACCGCATATCATGGCATGGATGCACAGCAGCAGAGACTGTTCACCTAAGAGGTTCCTAGAGGTGGAGAAAGATTGGAATCTCAGCATCTCCTCGTCTCAGTCACACCTCATTTCCTTCCCCCAGGCCTTACTTCTACAGGTTCCACTATCTCCTGATCAAGGTTAGAGACAAAACATTTAACACTTGGACTTTTAGCAATGTTTAAGATCTAACCCACAACACATCTAACTATGAATTTCCTAAACCCAAGTCTCGGAAGAGAGCAGTGTTCATGTATTCATACTCATACTTTCTAGTAGATGAAAGGTTCTCATCTTTCTGTTTTCATTATAACACTTTGGGGAGGAGTTATGTAGTCACAGCATGCCTTAACACTCAGTAACTCTTGAAGCTCTCTTAAGCCTCTCATTTTACAGAGTTCTATGTAAATGTCCTCCCAACCAACCTCCTTGAGGTCTTGAGGACTTCAGGAGCCCTGCTGTGGAGACAGGCCTTTCCGACCATTCCCTGGATCCCACCTGTCAAGGATGGATCTCTCTTCCAGAAAGCTGATGCTAAAAGTGTTCCTTTCTGCAAGTGGTGACATTGAAATTACATCTGTGTCCAATCACCATTTTTTGGCCACTCTAATGAAATCTGTGAAGTGATTGAGCTTAGTTGTTACCACAATCATTGTGTACCTTATCCATTGAAAATCTGACGAGGAACCCTTGGCTTCCAGTGTAATATAAACCACAATCCTAAGGTGCCATGTGCTATTTGCTCTTGTCACATGCTGGCTCAGAAAACAAGAGATTAGCCTCCTCACTTCAAACTCCAGCTTCTTTATCTTGTGTCCTCCAAACTCCCCTGTCCTGAAGCAGATTGGCCTCTGGCCCCTGGCCCCTGGCCCCTGATCCCTGACCCCTGACCCCTGGCACTTTGATAGTAGGAAAAGACAGCAAACATCTAAGCGTACTAAAACATTGAACCCTTGGAAATAGCTATATGTTGGAACTTGACACAAACTAAACTCATTTGTGGTGAGGGAATCTAGACTGAGAAAATGCCTCCATACGTTCCAGCTGCAGGATATTTTCTTAATTGGGAACTGATGAGGGAGGAACTAGCCCATTGTGGGTGGTGCCATCTCTGGGCTGGTGGTTCTGAATTCTATAAGAAATCAGATTGAGCAAGCCATGATATACAATGTAGTACCATTCCTCCATGTTCATCTGCCTCCAGGTTCCTGCCCTGTGCTAATTCCTGCCCTGACTTCCTTTGATGGCGAACTGAAATAGAAGAGGAAGCTGAATAAACACTTTTCCTCCCCAAGTTGTTTTGGCCTCAGGGTTTCATCAAATCAATAATAACCCTACCTAAGACAAGTCAGATAGTAAGTCATTTCTAAATGAGGTAACTATTGTTTGTCCCAACATATAAAAAAAATGCCTGCAGTGGTAACAAGAAGAAGGAAGATCATCTGTAGAGAGGACATTCTGGCTGGGACTCACTTGACTTGAATTCCAGCAGGACTGTGTCAGAGAAGCTTCTGCCGTCATTTCTGCTGGATGCAGTAAGCATTTGACTACATGATGTCTTCCTATCTACCTGCTATTTGATATTTGTTCTTATATTTAGAAGTCCTACCCAAGGGGAACAATACAGTTCTTTGGAGATTCTTATCCAGAACGCTAGCTGTTTGCCTCAATGGTGGTTCCCCATCAGTTTCTGCTGGATGTTGTAGGTACTGACAAGATGATATCACTTTCACTTGCTCTCTCTCAATTGAGTGACTCTGGTTGTCTCTGCTTGATGGTATAAGTGCCAAATTTGATCTTGATTGTTGTCTGCTACTTACTATTCATTATTTTACTTTTGATTGATACATGTTTAATAAACTCATCCATTTGATACCAAAAGAATGTCTGTCATCGAGCGTTCTCTAGACAGAACAGATTGTGAACTCCTTTCTGAGTAGAAAGAAACACATTATTCCACTTTCCCTCATTTCATAGCAATTCTATTCCATCTCCTGATTCTGGATATGTTTCCTTATCTTCCCAGCATTCGGTGCTGCCAGCACATACACACATACATGCATGCATGCATACATACATACATACATACATGCATACATATATAAACATACATGTATATATTTAATTATATGCACACACACAAACCATTCCCTTAGCTTTCATTCCACAGTTTATACTGAGTAACAGAAATAATATTGCTAAACTGCATGTTCTGTTTGCTATTGTTTAAAGCTGACTCTGAAAACAAGAGATGAGAGCTTCATCTTAGACTCCTGCACATTGGTGTCCTGTCCTCCAAAACCCCAATCCTGGAGCTGACAGGCCCATGACCCTGTGACAGGGAGACAAGATAGCAAACAGCAAAGAGTACTACTGTGAACTGCACACACTAATAAACACAAATGTACACAGACACACCTACATACACAAACACACATATACATAAACACACAAACACATGCATCACAAAAATGTAAGCATACATAGAGATACACACGTAAACAAGCTCACACATACACACATGCACATACACATAAATATACATACACATAGACATTAACATAGACACATAGTCATAAACACACATATACATACATACATACAAACATATACATAGACTAAACAACACCTCTTCCTGCCGATGGGAAGCTAAGCGAGTCATTCTACCCACTTGCCAAGTTAAACTGGCCAAGTCAACTTCAATTGAAATACAGCTATTCAGAAAAAAAAAAAAATATATATATATACATATATATATATATCTTTGGAACATATTCTCCAGCAAAATATCTATGAAATGTGTTAAGTATTGTTAGTATTGATTAGTCTAGTGCTAGGCATATTGCAAACCAAAGCTTAAAATATTTCTGAATTGTAAGCTAGAGTGAAGATCACAGCCACTGATTCATTCTTACATTAGTTCTATATAATATAACTAGTTTCATAAAATTTCTAGTTGCAAAATAATAGCAATTTTCTACATTTGTGCGTAATGTGAGCTGTTAACAAAATTATACTGAAATTTCTATGTGGAGGAGTCAAGGTAATTGCACACTCTTGTCCTACATGTACCTGATTTTGGATCTGATTTATGAGCTGTAATATGAATTACATAGTAATTAAGAGTAGGTGTCGTGGTACAGTTTAGTTATTATTCAATAGTTTATTTAACACATGGCATTCACAAAATCAGTGTGTTTCAGTGATGATCAATATTGGATCTCTAAGATGGGCAAGTTTTTGGTAACTTTAAAGGTGAGTGTCCTGAAGCTACTTGACATTAACCACAGCATGTATGCAAATGTGGCACACACACACACACACACACACACACACACACACTTTCTATTTACTTCTGAAAATGACTGCTGGATCTCCGTCTGTTCTTAGCAAGATGATAATGTGGACACTACTTACTACAAATCCAATGAACACAAATAACCTCTCTAAGCACCACCCTAAACGTCTTCACGATGTCCTTTGCAAGCTTGGTCACACATCGCAGCCACCCAGGGAGCTTTCAAATACTCTCCAAGACTCTGACTTCCTTGCTCTTGGCGGAAGTAGAGAAAGCACTGGAGACTTTAAAACAGTCTCCAAGGAGTCTCCATGTATAGCCCACACGATCACACTCTGGCTTTGAAACCATTAGAAACAAGATCTAAATGTAATTGAATATTTGAAATGTTGAAAGCGCTGAAGTTAACTTCAACTGGCACACTTGAGCAATAGTGCCCACGAACTTTAACACTGATTGGTAATGATGTCTATGTGACTTGTTTCCCTTGGCTGACTGTGTCCAACCCTGTACGTTAAACTTAATGTTTTGATTTATTTTTAATTTTATCATGCACATACTTTTAAAATGTCAAGTAGTGCTTTTGGGTGAAAATCAATAGTTTCTTGTTCTGCTTTGTCCCACACCGATATTACAATCCTTGAGATAGTCAATATCAACTCTTCCAGCAGTTTCAAAGAGTGTGTTTCAACAGCCATCTTGGCTTTGCAATTTGATACTGTGTCATTTGGCCTCCCATTGGTTAAACCTGTTCTTCACACAAACATATGCATCCTCTGTTCCCCATCTGAACAAACTGCATGTTGATCGAGTCAACAGTTAACAGTCACATGATTTACCCTCATGATTGTGAGGGTAAATACACCTGGAGGCTGAACTCCTGCTGTAATTCTGTTTGTAACTGTCTCAGAAGAAGTATTTGTTCAATATTTTATCCGTTAGTCGCTCCTCTCCCAAACCATCCAATTGAAAACTAAGACAACTTTAGAATGAAAAAGCGATCATGAAATTTTGAGTGTTCCTCAGTAGAGGAGCATTTGCCTGGAATATGTGTCCTAGACTCTGGGCTTACTCTCCAACACTGGAAACATAGATGAAAGTAGGTAAAAAATAAAACTAAAAAAATAAAAAATAATAAATAAAACAAAAGTTAAATGAACATGCCCTTTATATGAGGTTGAGGAGCGGCCGCTGAGTCGGTTGCCTCACGCTCACTCTGCGCTCACTGTCAGGCTAGCGCCGCTGTCCCCAGCTGTCCCCATGATCATTTACCAGGACCTCATCAGCCATGATGAGCTGTTCTCCAACATCTAGATATCTACAAGATCCTGGAGATCGCGGACGGGCTGTGCCTGGAGGAGGAGGACAAGATGGTCAGTAGAACAGAGGGCACTATCGATAACTCACTCATTGGTGGAAATGCTTCCGCTGAAGGTCCAGAGGGCGAAGGTACCAAAAGCACAGTAGTCACTGGTGTTGACATTGTCAGGAACCATCACTTACAAGAAACCAGCTTCACAAAAGAGGCCTACAAAAAGTACATCAAAGACTACATGAAATCACTCAAGGGCAAACTTGAACAGAAACCAGAAAGAGCAAAGCTTTTTATGACTGGAGCTGCAGAGCGAATTAAGCACATCCCTGCTAATTTCAATAACTACCGATTTTTTATTGGTGAAAACATGAGTGCAGATGGTATGGTTGCTCTCCTGGACTACCATGAAGATGGTGTGACTCCATTTATGATTTTCTTTAAGGATGGCTAAGAAATGGAAAAAATGTTAACAAACTGGATCTATCCCCTGTCACCCGTAATTGGCTGCTGCTCACCATCCAGACAACACCAGGACTTAGGACAAATGGGACTGATGTCATTTTGAGCTTTTATTTTGACCATGATTTATTTGGAGTGGAGGAATTGTTTTTTTGTTTTTTTAAGAAAAATCATGTGGGCTGTTGGGAGCTGACTCCTAGCAGAAAGCGGCTATCATCTTTGCAGCCATCTCAGGCCATATATCCTGACAAGAGACTTGTTTTGAACAGCGCATAACAGCTGAGCACACTCTGATAAACATCTTGTTTTTCTCACATATCTTGTTTTGCTGCACAGTGTCCCCAGCTGCAAGGCGCACGTGATATTCACGCTGCAAGGCAAGTAACATAGTGCCTTCAGCTGTGCTTGTCCACAAGGGCAAGGCACATGGAAAAATGTATAAATACCCAGGATTTCCTTTCAATAAAGGGAGACTTGATCATACTCTCTGTCTTGTCTCCATTCTTCACATCTCTCGCCCCTCCATCCTCTCTCTCTCTCTTGCTAGACCCTGACCGTGGACCCGAGCAGCAAAACGGGCCGTTACAAAGTAGCCCCTAAACATGGGGCAGAACGGGCAGTTACAGTGGGCTGTCTAAAAATAAAGTGTACTTAAATAAAAAAAAACTGAGCCTCTATGTACTATAATTATTTAAGCATGTTACATGTATTATTAAAATAATTCTACCCTCATGCCAGCCCTGCATAGGAGCATTATTATTTTTCCTTAGGTTTAAGGGGGGAGGGGTAGCTGAGTTGAATAATTAGCTTGCATGGTTAGCGACTGTGGAGAATGGAAACTCTGACACCGTGGCTTCCTGAAGATGAGTTCGTAACTATCACCCAATGTAAGAAAATATGCTCTTGGCCTATAGAGTCTTCTTGCCTTGTTTTACACCACCCAGGCCCGGTGTGCTTGTTTTTACATAGTCTGTAGTCATCTCTGTGGGACTACACTCTCTCCACCTCAAGGGAATTTATCTTGGCACACTCAGTCATGTCCCTTCTCTCCTGAATGTCTCACACTCTTTCTGTTGTTGGATGTGAACTGAATCCCTTCCCTAGCACAGGAGTCGGGAGTTAAGTTAAAAAGAACTGAGGATGTGGTAGCTGTCCTCAGCTTGCACAATGGATTAAGATTTGAGGGTCTGTTCTTCTCTTTTGCTGATGTAATAGATTACGGGGGAACCCATTCTTTGAAACACAAATTTATCTAACACCACAAGAGACTGGGAAGGTAAATAAGCCAACAGGAACTTTGCTTCTAGATGACCCAAGGGAGGGGAGGAATCCATTTCCTTGCACACTCTGTCTCCTAGAAACCATTCCATTTCTATGGCATCTGGTTTGTGTCTTCCTCCTGCCCCTCTTCTCCATCTTTACACAGCCCTTCCGACTCTTACACTCTTATCTCCTCCGAGAAGGGGACTCATATTTGGGGTTATTCTAATTTGTGTAGGGATATTCAGGAAAAAATGGAATATTTAGGATTGTCTTAGTCAGGGTTTCTATTCCTTCACAAACATCATGACCAAGAAGCAAGTTGGGGAGGAAATGGTTTATTCAGCTTACATTTCCACTTTGCTGTTTATCACCAAAGGAAGACAGGACAGGAACTCACACAGGGCAGGAACTTGGAAGCAGGAGCTAATGCAGAGGCCATAGAGGAGTGATACTTATTGGATTACTTCCCCTGGCTTGCTCAGCTTGCTTTCTTATAGAACCCAGGACTACCAGCCCAGGGATGGCATCACCCACAATGGGCTGGGCCTGTCCACCTTGATCACTAATTGAGAAAATGCCTTACAGCTGGATCTCATGGAGACATTTCCTCAAGGAAGGCTTCTTTCTCTGTGATAACACCAGCTTGTGTCAAGTTGACACAAAAAAACAGCCAGTACAAGGATTGAGGCACTAAAAAGCAAAACAGAGAAACTTCGTGTGGAGTTAGATTGTCAGCAAGCATATTCCATGACCATTTGCCATGACCTGACCTTTTCAACACAGAGACATGGAAACAGCAGTGGAGGACTCTACCTGTCATGTAACATCTATGAGGAGAACGTCCATTTTGCTCCCCCTAGAGTAGAGGCAGCATGTCCCTGAGCACATGCAATGCCATGACTGAGACAGAAATGGACGCCGGGAGCTGGTGCATCTGGCCATTTCAGTGCTCAGTCTTTCACTTCATTGTCCTGTCTTTGTTTTGGAAATTGTCCTGCTCACCACCAACTCAGAAGCTGGCAAATCCCAGGTGCTATTTATATAAAGAAATCCATTTTCAGCAAGGATTCCAAGTCCTTCCCAGGCCTGCAGTCACTGTTGCTTCCCACCTCATCCTTTGTCTCTGCATTCAGAGGTACCTGAGCCCTGGATTCCCTAGGCCTCTTGTGGCTCTTGCAGCAAGAATCAGCCTGCCCATTGTCTTAGCGCTCTCCATGTTCTTCATTGCCACGTCTCTGCTCCACAACTCGGTGTTTAAATTCTGACAGTGCTGCCAGGTTAACTCTGTTTCTTCTCCCACATTTGTTTTATCCATATGGATTTAAATCATTCTCCCACAGAAGCAGGGTTGCCCAAGGTGGGAACAGATGTTCCATTTTGCTGTGTTTAACAGAAATTCCAATGTATCAGCCCTGGTCTTGGTAGGAGGCATATAATAAATTCAAGTAGGATAACTGAAGCAATTGTAACAAGGAGTCTATTCAAACAGCCTTGTACAAGGATGGAATAGCACTCGGGCTGATGGCAGCGTGGAGCCATTACTACACCTGAGTGTAATGAGCAATAAAGAACCCACTGAAAACATGTCATAGAAAGAGCTTTTGGACAGAACATATAACCATATAGAATCTTGACTCAATAGCAGCAATATTTCACTTCTTCCTCTATCTATCCTCTCCACAATACAGTTTTATTATTTGTTTCATTGAAAGCTAGAATCTATGTTGGTCAGTTCAACCATCTCAAGAATACGAAATAATTTTCTGTTGTACTAGACAACAGAAGTGTCGGAGAAGTGAGACGAAGCCTCCATACTCCTGAAAACTTCAGTTCACTTTCCTGAACACTTGCTCAGACTCCGTGAGACAAACCCTGAGCTAGCAACCTTGCTGGATAACAAAAGACACCTACCATGCTGTCCTAGCAAACAACCAGGCAACACCATGATTCAGTAGAGAAATCCATCTTACTTGGCCAGTTACCCAGCCATCCTACAAACTTACTGAAGCTTCAGATGTGACAGCCACGCAGGACAGAGCCAAAAAGTGAATCAACTGAACCCTACAAAGTTATGATTTAAAACAATGACCTTTAGTTACTAAACTGGTAAATGTTTGTTAGGCAGCAATAGCTGACTGGTGTAAACTTTTAATCAAGAAACAGCGAAATGTAGTGATAAATGAGGAAAAGAAGTAAGCTAACTTTACTTTTCTCTCCCTTCTTACGATGTTTCCTGTTCATCTAATTCAATCTTAAGCTGAGGCAAAAGAGAATCCATTGAACGATGCCTATATCAGTGGTTTTCCCCAATGATTAGTCAACAAAGAAGTCTTGATAAGGAAAATTCAAATTGAAGCAATTCCATCATGCATATGTTTCTAATTCTAAAGACTTTTGAAGATTTGGGCTGAATAACTGCAGTAACATTGATGACATCAGAAAAGACCGGAAAGTTGATGTAGGGATGAAAGAAGGTTGCCCAACAATAGGAAAAAGTTGATAAAAGACTTAGTAGTTCTATTTCTTCCTGCTGTGCGAGAATACCATGCACTAAGAGCTTAGGAGAGATTGTAGCTCACAGTTTCAGCTCATCAGCCATAAGGGCCAACCAGTTCTTTTGGTTGTGAGCTAATGATAAGACAGAAACCATAGTGGCCAGAGAATATGGAAGGGAAGATTGTTAACCTCACAGTGGACAGGAATCACCTTGGGCCAGTAATAGGAAGAGGCTAGACCAAGACACATCTCCCAGGACATGTCTTCCATGACATACTTTCTCCAACCCATCCCTGTCTTCCACAGTTTTACCACATTTCAAATCTTTCCAAATGTAGGATGCATGATGAGGCCTAAGACAATTTTTTTGGTATGCCAGAGCCCTTATGATCTAACCATCTCTGGAAGCACCCTCGTGGACATACCCAGTGGAGAGCTTCACTGACCCAAAGGCTATTCTCAATCCAGTCTAGATGATTATCATGACTAACCCACAGAAAAATGGTGTCTATCCCAAGTACAACAACTCATGTGAGTTCCTCATACAGACTCGAGCCAACGTTAACATTTTACAATGTCTTCTTAACACACGTGAATGATCATTGCTACATATATGCCCAAGTGCAAAGAAAGTAGGATCATTAAAATCTTACAACAGGTCTCAGTGAAGCAGATATGGAGCTAACCTAAACAAAGTTCAAACAGAACTGTAACATACTTGATATTTAAAGAAAGAAATTGCATGGTAACATTAGTCAATTTGGATTTCAAGTGGCTAAAAGCAATAGAACGTAGAATAAAGGGAATTAAATAAAATTTTCTCTCACACACATACATGAAATCTAGGTGTGGGCAGATTCATAGCCACAAAGATCGCTGTACCCAAGTTTCATTGTAATGTTTTATTTGCCACATGGTCTACAACATAGGCTCAGGTGATGACTTGAAGGCCAGTCCTCACAGCTTCATGTCAAGAAAGATGCTGCAAGAAATAGGAGATCATGTCTTCTCCCCGTAGTTCACATGGACCTCTTCTCCACCTTTAATTCACATGTACCTATGCATACACTACTGTTCAGAACTTAGCAATAGAATGGTTCCTAACTGCTGTAACAAGGATGAACAAAATAAAAGAAAAGAAAAGACGAAAAACTTTATTCCATTAGACCACATACATGGCCAGTTTAAAACAAAACCAGACACAGAGAACCACCAATAAGTAGTGTATACCTCAGCTTGCATCAACTAATGTTAATTGCTTGGCTAAAACCCAGTGTCCAAAGGCATGTTTATAATTAATACCTATCCCACTTGGCAGCTTACATATACCAAGTCACCACTAAAGTGTTGCCTGGTGAGCAGACTAATATAATTGCTGCAGTGAATGTCTTCAATTCTCAAGATTCATTTTTCATAATACCTTATAAGCGGAGAGAGAGAGAGAGAGAGAGAGAGAGAGAGAGAGAGAGAGAGAGAGAGAATGATTTTAATTTACTTTGTTTTAATGGAATAATTCAACAAGAAAAACCCTTCTATTTAGCAATGGATGGTCAGGATGCAGAGATAGGTTTATGAAGACATATGATCCCTCCTGGCATCTTTTGATCAGAAAATGTCCAAGAAATCCATATTTTCAGAAGCAACTTTACTAAGTTGTCCTGATGTTAATCTGCAGAACAGAGGTAGCGTGAATGCTGAACTGCTAAGAAGGTGCCCGGAGAACTAGATTTATTAATCTATTTATCTCTAAATTTGTTCTCCTAGAAACACAGAAACCTCTTTCGCTATGTATTTATTTATTTCCCAGGAGAATTCTAACGCGGCCTTAAGAGAGCAAGTACAAACCCTGCATTGCCCCTGGGTGCTATTTACCCTGTTAAAGCACTGGCCTGCAGACCACACTTTAAGAAACACTTTAAAAATAAAAGTACAGTTGTTTAACCCTGGCTCACTGAAAGGTCTATTGAACAACCTCTCATTCCACTTCAGTGCAGGCTTACTGGGCCCTGCATTTTACAGAACACATGGGGGGGAGGGGGGCAGGCTGGAGGTGGAACGTGACAGGAAGGAAGAAGATAGAAGGTTGTAATATCAAATTTATTTTGTGCTCAGAAATGAAGAGTGCTTAAGCTAATCGCCTAGAAACCAGACCTCTGGTTGTTCCCCTTCAACGAAATGGCAGGCAGGCAGGTATCATTACACCCCGGGAGCATCTGACAGACAAGCGGCCACGCCCTTTTCCTTTCCATTCCCGCCGGTCCCCATTCTCTGGAAAGAAAACTGCTGTCTAACCTTGGTGACTCAAGCGGGGCATCTGGCAAGGAATATTTTGTTTCACGTTGAGTGATTTCTTCCTAAGAAATTATCAGCGTTATAATAGCAAGGTAATTAGGGAAGCATTGAGAAGGATTTGATTAAAATTGCTTCTAATGTTTTGTATCTAACAAGAAGCAAGCGTCGACACCAGAACTTTCAAGAAGTTTAGATCTCTGATAGGTATGAAGACAGGGTTGATTCCCTTTAATAAATGTTCTCCTCTCTCCCTGCCTCCCTCCTTCATCCCCCCCCCCCAACACGGCAACAGTTAAACTAACATTCCACTATTGCAACAGATGTTGGTAAATCCTAATCTGGCCACAACTATGATGTCCCATTGGCCAAAGCAAGTCAGAATCGCTGTGGGAAAGGATACATAAATGCTTTGATAACGGAGCATGTGATTTATGGGTGATGGCTATGCTATCAGTCGACCACATGGCCTAATACTGTTCATCTGGCCGAACTCGATGGATACTAACTATTCATATAGAGTAGGAAGTCTCTGAATTCAGCCAATCAAACTTATATGGGGGGAGAGGACTAGAGTGACAGCTCAGTCAGTAATGTGTTTTCTCTGCAAACACAAGGACCTAAGGCCAATACCTGGTACCTATTTAAAATAAAATAGAATAGAATAGAATAAATCCAGGTGTTGTAGGATACAACTGTAATGTCAGTTCTGGGGAGACAGAGACTTGAGGATTTCTGGAGCTCCACTTAGCCTAATTATTGGAAATATTTTCTATTTCTTAGAAAATAAGATAGACAGCTCCTGAGGAATGGCACCCAAGGTGCACCATTGACCTACGCACACACATGCATGTGTGGGTGGGTGGGTGTGTTCATGCATGCACGGACACACACATATGTGTCTATGTGCATGTATGCTG
The DNA here is from genome assembly GCF_004785775.1 of Grammomys surdaster. NCBI lineage: Eukaryota > Metazoa > Chordata > Mammalia > Rodentia > Muridae > Grammomys > Grammomys surdaster. The sequence continues at coordinate 7,162,872 of NW_021604630.1, forward strand.
TGCACACATGCTTGAGCAGTTTTATTCTCTCAATAATGTTTTGCCTTATAAACAGATTTTAACAAATGAAACATACTCCTGGTTTATCCAAAACGATTAGCAGCGTCTTTAACACAAGACAGACGTACTTCCTGTTGTGACCATAACTGAGAAAAGACTCAGGAGCATGAGTAGACATTGTAGCAGAACTCCTCTTGTCGGCAGCCATTTCCTGTTGCTCTGCCTTCCCGATGACCCTGTGCCCAGGGTCCCAACTCGGGATATTGACATTAGATCCTCAAGAGCCTTTCTCCAGTTTTCTTCAATACTGAGTGTCCTCACTCTGGAGAGGGATGCATTGTTATTGAGAAAGAGAATAGAAGTCAGGCTAACAAGGCTTTATTTTTCCAGGAAAAGAAATTCTGGGAAAGTGAATCAGTCAAGCAGTACTAGGGAGAGAGGGCATCATGGAGGAGCACGTGGACACCTTATTAGATGGTGTGTGCCTGAGTTCATCCTCAGGGGACCTACATAAATCACTTTATGCCACTTCAACCTTCTCAAAAAAAGAAAAATAAATCTCTGGGGAACAAACAAAGCAGGTAGCATTGTCTCCTAAGTTACTTGAATTTTAGAGTGGAGCCGAGCACCTTCATTTTTAAGCATGCATGGACTTTATTTATGAAAGGTTTTAATGCCTGTCTCAGGAGGGATGTTTTCCTTCGCTCCATTTTTGGGGATCATCTCATTAATAGACTTAGTGCAGCGACCTTCTTTACAAGCTCACTGTGAACACTACTGGGGCTCTTCTGTCAAACCAAAATATTTTGGCTCCAGAGAAGAATCACCGTGGAGAGCTGAAATATTTTGGAGGACATAGAGGGAGGGAGGTGGCTTCCTGGAAACACAGAGGAAGCACAGCTGTCTGTCTTGCCAAACCTAGTATGCAAGACAGAAGCGATTAGTGCAAAAGGCTTCGTTTTCAGGCCTATTTTCATTTCCTGGGCAACCTAATGCTATCACTAGATCCTATTTACTAGTAACTGTTAAAAGAATGTTAGACTCCCTTGTAGGCATCTGCTAGAGGATAAGAACAAATCTTTACCAAGAAAAATCCCACATTCAAATCTCTGGTTTTGTGGATCATCAATGATGGGTTTATTGGACGACATTGGAATTTGGCAGTAGAAGAGAAGACATGAAGATTGGTAACTCATTCCAGCCAGATATTTTAGCCCTGAATAGCAGTTTGTGTCTTACAAAGCTAAACAGTACTAAATAATACGATTAGTTAAAATTTAAATATACTGTAAAGCCTCATAATAGATCTCGCCATCCTTTTGTCTCACATGAGCCAAAGTATAGCTGCATCTTAGCTGAGGCCTGGACACACACACAGAAATCAGGCCAGACTTTTGGTCTCCACTAGAGCTTCCCACTTGCTTGCAAATACATTGTAAGATGGCTTCTGTCCTGTCTGCTCCCCTCCCAGCCTTTCCCAACTATTTCAATGTTTTCATTATAAAATTCGAAGATTATATTTGGTCTTTATCTGATTTGATTACCATCACCTTTCTCATTTGATTATATGTCCTTAAAATATAATTCAACATGGGAAAATCATCTTTTGGAAAGACTATAATGCTTCATGGTGAGATGGTTCAGCAAGTAAAAGCACTTACAGGGTAAGCCGGACAATGGGAGTCCAATTCCCAAAACCTCAATAAAAAGCAAGATTCAATGATACACATCTCAATCCTGGCACATCTATGGCAAGTTGGGAGTAGAGATAGGAGAACATCCTATCATTTGTGAGTAGGTAGGAATAATCAGTGTGGCAGAAACAAGAGAGACTCTGCCTCAAAATTATGATAGAAGGATCTGACTCTTACATGTGCACATGCGCGCACACACCCATCTGCTCAATAATAATGAAGAAAATAAATTTAAAATCTTACTAAAAGGTATACATATTCACAAGCAAAAGGAGGAGCAGAGACATTTCTCTTATACAACAGACAACAATTAATTCAAATGGAACATAAGACCATAGTAGTTAACTTTGGATTAACTGGATGGGATCTGAAATAAACTAAGAGATGCACCTGTGGGCAAATCTGCTATGGCATTTCCAGCAAGAATCAACTAAAAAGAAAATACCCTCCTTCAGAGTGGATGGTCCCTTCCAATAGAGTATCCCAGATACAAAAATGGTCCTAGGAAAAGGTCCACATTGCTATCACTGGGTGCAGGGGAGGGTATCTATCCCTTTTGTTTTATTGTTATTACTGATACTGATGACGATGACGGTGATGGTTTTTTCACTGCCATTAGACTCCACCTTCTTTAGCCATCCAACAAGTAAAACCAATAACCAGAAATCTCCCATGCCTCCTGCATAACATAGGGACTGTTGATGCAGTCAACAAGGCAGATTGAGCAATAGTCAGGTTCTCAGGTTCCCTCAAATACAGTTGTCCATTGTTGGACTACTTGCCTTTATCATGTAAACTATTCTAGTAAATGCCCTTTTCTGGTATATAAAACCCATTCTGTTCCTCTAGAATATAGAGAACCCTGCCTAATACAGATTGTAACACTAGGGGTGGTTCTAGAGCAGTGGTTCGAAACCTGTCTGTCATGACCCCTTTGAGGTCAAATGTCTTTCATGGGAGTCTCCTAACATCATCAAAAAACACAGATGTTTACATTATGGTTCATAACAGTAGCAAAATTACAGTTATGAAGTAGCAACAAGAATAATTTTGTTCTTGGTAACTGTATTAAGGGGTTGCAGCATTAGGAAGGTTGAGGACCACTGTTCTAGAGAAACAGAATTATAAGGAGAAAATCATCAAATGGGCTTCATGGTAAATGAAACTGGATCTCTAGTTCAACTACAGCAACTAAGTTTGGTGTAGTTGCTAAAGACTCTCGTGGTATTATGGAGACTGCTAATAATCCAACGTGTGAACTGTTTAAGGAAACATGCAAGGTATATATGTTTGATACTTTGAGTCACTTCTCATGAGAAACAAAAAAAATGACTGTATTAGAAGCAAAACTTGTTGAATGTTTCTATAAAAATAGGACTATAGTGACGCAGGCAGGCTGCTTGTTAGCATCTCTAGATAAAGTAACAAAGAGAATGAGGGCAGAGATGAAAATTCTCACCTCCAGATGGGTCCACTCTGAAGGATTTTAAGTGCTTTCTAAAGGAGAACGTCTTCTCCAGCACTCATAAAGCTGAAATTATCATGAACCAAACCCAAGTCTCTATCGAATGATTGGCTACACTGCAACACAAGTTTAAGACCCTGACCTGAAGGGGGCTCCAGCAGCTGGAAATGAGGGAACCAATGCTAAAGAGTGTAATAATATATAATATATTCCTGATGAGGCCAAGAACAATGAACTCTTAAGCAGTGATTGGTTTGTTTTTTGTTTTTTAGGTTTTTCGAGACAGGGTTTCTCTGTATAGCCCTGGCTGTCCTAGAACTCACTCTGTAGATCAGGCTGGCCTCGAACTCAGAAATCCACCTGCCTCTGCCTCCCAAGCGCTGGGATTAAAGACATACACCACCACCGCCCGGCTTGGTTTGTTTTGACTGATGAGGTAGCTTCTCCCTCAGTGGCAGGTACATTCACATTCTCACCCCTGCCGTACAGGCCTCTCCATCCTTTCTTGGAGGACTTAATTGTGCACTACCGATGGAATTAGTGATGGTCTTCCCTGAAGATGTCCAAAAACCACATCTTGATGGCCCCAAGGAACCACCCCCTGGATCCAGCTCCACCTCTAGTGTTGTGACTGGACTCCTGTCTTAACGGACTTCTAGAGATAAAGTACAGTGTGATACATGAGGAAATACACTACATCCCTCAAAATTGTCTTGCGTTTTTAATTCATACAGAGAAGTGGAAAATATGGGCGGAAAAAAATGATTTAAGAGTGTGGAATAATGAGAGAAGGAACTCAAAACTAAGTCGGGCTGACTTTAACAAGATGGGACCATGGAGCAGAGAACCTGGGCTTTGATGTAGAAGTGTTGCACAGTTGAAGCAGCTGCCAACAATTTATTTGATTGCTTGAGTCTGGGTCAAAAGACAGTCTGCTGTGAATGAACCGGAGATGGCTGTGATAGCGACTTGACGTTAAATAAGGATTGAAAGACTCAGGGAAATTGGGACACAGGAGCAGATTTGTCTTGTAAAGTGTGCTCTTCCACCGTGGTGAGTTCCAGAAGATGTATGTATGAGTGGGGCACTAACATCCTTGAAGAACTGGGTCACAGCCCTTCTCTGTGACCTTACAGTCGGATTCACAGCTGCTTGGTGAGATAACTTGGTTGGAATGGGTCTAATTGGATCTGGAAGCATCCAGGGTTAGTAGCAGCCCTGAAGTGACAACAGAGTGAGGGTACTTGCCTTAATAGGCAGCAAATGTTTCTTCTGGTGTAGCTCACTGAAGAGCTTCTGTGCAGGCTAATATGGCATTCCCAGGAGTGAAATAAGGAAGGAGTCTACTAACTCTTGTTCAGGGTCGATAAGCAGAAAATTCCAGAGCAAATAAATGAAAAGCTACCTTGAATCATAATCTCAAACATTTTGAAGACCTGAGACACCTTATAGACTCAGAACTACTCAAACAAAGGGAGGGCAGGAACTTTTGAGGAAAGACCTTGCTACAAAACTAAAAAAGTTTTACAGCTAATCTTGCTCCACTCCCTCCACAAAGACACCTAAATCCTTGGGGAAAGAGAAATAATCAGACCTTTGAGGCCTCTGAATTCACATTGATTCTAAAAGACCTCCAACAGCATTTGGGTCCCTCCAGTCAGAGAGAGGTTTGGGAGGTCAGGTGATCAATGGAGTGTTAGCTAAGGTCTGACTGACAGTAAGTCCACTGGGTCTCTGAACTCATCCGGTGGTATTATGCTGGTCCCAAAATACATAAATGGAATAGATATACTTGGGGGCTGGTAGGATTGATTCCTTGATTTAAGGAGTAAGAACTACTATGGTTGGAAATGCCAGCCAAAGCCATTAAAGCTGCTTCAGAGGAAACAGTGAGCCCAAAGTAATAGTGCACCCTTAGTGGGATTCCTGGGATCAGTGTTGAGAACATAAAAATGAGGCAGGTGTGTAGTGGCTCTCAACACATCTCTCTTTCCCTCTTATATTTGGCCTGTACAGAAGACAGATGAATCTTACAGAATAACCGTTGATTATCTCAAGCCCAATCACATAGTAACTCCAATTGCAGCTCCGGCATGCCACGTGATTTCCTTGCTTGAAAGAATTAACAAATCTCCTACTATCTAATGTGCAGTTATTGATCTCACAAGGGCTTTACACCTATCCTTGACCATAGTAAGTTCCAGAATATATTTTCTTTCACCTGTCGAGGCCAGCAGCACAGCTGAACTGCTCCACCTCAAGGGTGCATTTATTCCCCAGCCCTAGTTCATAACTCCGATTGCAGAGATTTTTATCACCTATCTTCATGAAGCTAGTACTAATCCATTACACAGATGAGCTATGTTGATTTCACCAAGTAAGAAGCAACCGCTCTGGACTTTCTGGTAAAACACATATGTATCAGAAAATGGGGGAGGGGATTCAACCATAATTAAGGGATTTCTTCAGTGTTAAAAATTCCCAGAGTTGATGAGATGGCTCCACAGTTAAAAGCACTTACTGATTTAGCAGGAAGACCAGAATTCAGTTCCCAAAAATTACTTGGGTCATAACAGCCTGTAACTCCAGCTTCAGAGGATCCAATGACCTCTTCTGGCCTCCTTTGGCTCCTGCCTGTGGTACACATACATACACTCAGGCATACACACATACCCATATAAATAAATATAAAGAAGAAAGAAAGAAAGAAAGAAAGAAAGAAAGAGAGAGAGAGAGAGAGAGAGAGAGAGAGAGAGAGAGAGAGAAAGAAAGAAAGAAAGAAAGAAAGAAAGAAAGAAAGAAAGAAAGAAAGAAAGAAATATAAAATTTTCAAGAGTCTGAGGCAGGCAGAGCTATTCCTCCTAATACAATAAATGTGTTGGTGTATCCGGCCCCTTCTACCACCAAGAAAGAAACATGCTTACTGAGACTATTTGGATCTTGGAGGAAATGTATTCCTCACTTGAGTAAGTTACTCCAGCCCATATACCAAGTGGCTCAGAGCTGTTAGCTTTGAGTGGAGTACATAAATCTGCAAGAAGTGCAGGTGATATGAAGGCCTCTCTGCCACTTGGGCTGTATTGAGACAAAATGGAAGACAGGAAAACATGAGACACAATGAGGGAAACATGGAAAGGAAAAGAAAGTCCTTCCAATGAGCAGAGGTCCTCAACCTTCCTAATACTGCAACCCTCATGTGTGGTGACTCTCAACCCGGTGCTACTTCATAACTAATTTTGCTACTGTTATGAATCATAATGTAACCATCTGATATGTAGTATATACATATACATCATATACATAATATACTTCACATACAACCCCCAAAGGGATCATGACCCACAGGTTGAGAACCACGGGTCTAGGGTTTCTCATTTCTGATGACAGAGGAAGAAAACATCAGATGCTATTATTTAACTAACATTGCTTACAGAGACCATTTGTGTTTTCTAAAAGACATCCTAATCAAATGTCATGCTAACATGAGGTCAAAATTACCTATGACCTTGAGTCTTTAGCTCGCTCTTCTAATTCTTAAATCTAAAGAATCTCCTCACATAACTACTTTATGACTTTGTTTAGAGTAGAAAATTGTTTAACTTTTAAACCTTGTTGTAAATTACAGATTCTTCAGTGGTAGCATGGACTGAGTGAGTCTCTGTCTCTGTTGCTGCTGTTAATATGACCCAACAGATCCAATGGCACTTAGAATGTCAGTTTTCTGTCCCCAAGAATATGCCTAAGGCTTCATGGTGTGTGCTCTATGATTGGTTGAGTGAGAATTAGAGGATCTTGGCATTATTCTTCAGATGTTTTTATACACTATGCAGCACCACCCAGAAGTGAACAGCTAACAACATCACAACCCCTTTCTAGGATGATTCTGAAGCAAACTGGTAAAGGGAGATATTTACAGTGGGCATAACTTTGCCCAGTACACATGTCCATACATTTTGCATAGATGAATAAATAGAAGTGTAGTTATATAGATCATGTAGCCCATGGTTTAACTGGGCAGCCAGGGAATTGGAAGGACTAGATTGTAAAATTGCTGAGAAAAACCTTCTGGAAAGGGGTATGTGGATAGAGCTCTCTAAATGAGCAAAAGATGTAAAGAATATTTGTGTCCTATGTAAATGCGTACTAAAATGTGACTTCAGCAGAGGAAGACTTCAATAATCAAGTAGTTGGAATGATCTTTTATAGATAGTAGTCAGCCTCCTTCACTGGCCATCTCTGCTATCACCCAATGAGACCATAAACAAAATGGCCATGATAACAAGGACAGAAGTAATGAGTGAACTTATCAACATGAACATTCACTCATAAATACAGCTCAGTCTACTACTGCTGCTGAGTGCTAAATATATAAGAAGTAGAGATCAACACTGAGTCCCCAATATGTCATAATTCTCTAGGATGATCAATCAGAGATCTACTGGAAGGTTGACTCTGTTGGACCACCTCCGTCATAGAAATTAGAAATGAATACTTTGTCCTTCCTTATTGTGATAGATGTGAATTTGCCTTTGTTATAACCTTCTGGAAAAACATTCCTGCTTTGGACCCAAGTCATATTGGCCAGCAGAACATGAGGTCATAAGAACTAGAAGACAAATTTTGCTAAGAGGTTTGTAGGTATGATGCTGAGTAGCTACATTCCTGTTCTTATCCCTTGATTCTTGGACAATGATAAACTTGTTGGGTGCTGGAAACAAGTAAGACATGTACCTCGGAGTCCATGAAAGATTAACCGAGGGCAGAAGACCCTCTGTCAGAATGACAGACACCTTCCAGCAGGTGGTCCAGATACAAAGAGGTCTGAGCAAAAATCCATCTTGTTTGCCTGTCTGCCTTTGCTTCTTGCTGGCAAGTTCATCTCTCATTATTAGTGTAGATCCTGCTGTTGTTGCTCCTGCTTTACTAGCAACAGACTCCAGACTCCTCAGTCTTCTACTGTGGCCTGATGGCCTGAAGATCAGAAATTCTCCAAAACTCTTCAGCAACATACTGGGACTCTTGACACATCCAGCTTCCTGACCTAAGCTTTATGTTTGTGTGTGTGTGTGTGTGTGTGTGTGTGTGTGTGTGTGTAATACACACATATATTCTTTGGGTTCGATTCCTCTAGGGAATTATGTTTAATACAAAGATCTAAATTTTAAAAAGCTGAACCATAAAATTCTTACGATAAAATGTCAGTATAAATCTTTATGACATGGGATTTGCTTCTTAGATATGAAACAAAAAGCGTAAGCAGCAAAAGAAAAAATTTTGATGTCATCAAGTTAATGCTTTTATTTATCAAATGATATTATCAAGAGGGTGAAAATACAACCCACAGAATGGCAGAGAATATTTGCACATCATGTAGGAGCATCATATTCCAACTATATTGAGATTTCTTATAATTCAATGGCAAAAATGCTACCCAATAAAAAAATGAGTAAAGGCACTGAAGAGTCATTGCTCCAGAGAAGATATACTAATGGCCACCAAGCAGACAATGAATATCCTCACATCACAAGTCACTAGGGAAGCACAAATAAAAATCACACTGTGATATCAATACCATTTTGTACTCTCAAGGATGGCTATGTTTAAAAAAAAATACAGAAAATAATTATTGACTAAAGAAGCAGACGTGCTGGAACTTCACATTACTGGGGAGAACAAAAATCCGATGTAGCCACTTGGGAAAACATATGGTACTTTCTAAAACAATAAATAAATATCTACAGAAGATCATATGGCCCAGAGATCTCACTTAAGCTTTTACCCAAAAAGAAAGAAGCATTCATATTAAAACATAAACAAATATTAATAGCAGGATTATTGCTAGTAGCTAAAAAGGGATGAGGAGTCAATAAAAATATGGTATAATAGTACAATGCAGTACTATTCTGTAACAAAGAGTAAAGTATGGGCTGAGACATACTTTATTTAGTAAATTGTCTTGCCTGTTTTTGGCTGATTTTAGTCCTATTCATGTCTACATGTCTATGTTAATCTTAAAATCAGTATGGTAAGTAAAATACAGAGAGAGAGAGAGAGAGAGAGAGAGAGAGAGAGAGAGAGAGAGAGAGAGAGATTACAATTGTCACATCTCCGTTATGAATATGTTTCAAGGAGCATTAGATTATCTAACAAAAACCCCAGTACTAGTCTCTCTAGAGTTATCAGTCAGGGGAGTCCAGGAGACCTCAAAACAATATAAGCTGTTGCTGTTGCCCTTGGCTGCAAGAAATTTGAGGTCAGACCATAATATTACTGAAGATACCACATGCTTTGGACAGAGGACTTAGAGGAGACAAATAGCATTGACCTGGGAGCCTCCTCTTTGAGGAATAGCTCTTAGTACCAGACAGAACTATGCAAGCTGCCAAGCAAAAAATGCAATTAAGAGCCCTGCCCAGCTGGAATGCCTATGAAGCACAGCAATGACCAGAATGGAAGATGTTCTGAAAGGTACAACAGTGGCACTTATATACAGCCAGCTGATTGGACTTAAGGCCAACTCAGTAAGAGGTAATGCATGCTTAATACCGTAAACCGAGTTCACTATCCATGGCTGATGAGGTCGTGGACCCAAGAAGAGAACTTACTACTGCCTTCCCTTTTTTTTCTTCTTCTTCTGCTGCTGTTGTTGTTGTTGTTGTTGTTGTTGCTGCTGCTGCTGCTGCTGCTGCTGCTGCTGTTTGTTGTAATCAGCTTGACACAAGCTGGAATTGCCTGAGAAAGCAGAATCACACTTGATAAAGTGCCTCCACAAGACTGAACTATAGAAAACATTGTGGAGCATTTTCTTAAATAGTAATCGATGTGAAAGAGGCCAGGAAATTGAGGGCAGAGCCATTCCTGAGCAGGTAGTCTTGGGGTGTATAAGAAAGTCAGGGGGCGCAAGCCAGTAAGCAACACTTCTCCATGGTCTCTGCACTACTTCCTACCTCCAAGTTCCTACCTTGAGTTCCTATACTGACTTTTCTAGATAATGGCTATAAACTATAAGATGAAAATAAACAAAAACAAACAAATAAATAACCTTTCCTCTCCAATTTGAAATTTGGTCATGATATTCTATCACACCTAACTAAGATACTACTACTTCTGTAACCAGTATAATTTCTAACTGCATTTTAAATGCCTGTCCTTACACATACAGATAAGAACTATTTCTTACCCTTGTCAGAAAAGCTTCCTTTTGCAGCAGATGAATAACGTGACAGAAACTCACAACAGGTGAAAATCACAAACTGACTGTGGGGTGCTCAACCTCAGTTGATACATCCACAACGAAACCTCTACAAGGCTCAGGGCACATCATGGAAGAAGAGACAGAAAGACTACAGACCAGAGCATCTACTACAGGATAATGTTTTCTATAGGTGACAGGGAAGCTGCACCCATGAAACCCCAACAATATATTTGCCTACACAAGACCTGAGTAATGACACCACCAAATGCCCTGCCAATATAGAAAGAGGAAATATCACAAGACCTGACTCCCAGATGGAAAGCTAGAAGCTATTAATGGCTACTGAGAGAAGGAGTATCAGCCCTCTTGTTCAGGAGCAAGCTAATCCTAAGCAGTCAGTCCTAAACACCCATGCATATGAGCAAGACTAAAGGAACTCATCTGGCTGAGTTTTTAAATTCATATATATACATGTATATAAAAATAAAAGGCCATAAAAATGCATTTCTAATGTTTAATCGATATTTTTATATTTAAGATACGAGATATCAAAAGACTAAGCATCCATCAAGAGACACTTTAGAGATTACCTCTGAAGCTTAACATGTGGTGTGTTGCAAATGTTCAAAGCTCAGCCCTTTCCCTTTCCTGGTTCCTCCACTTTGCTCATTCTGACCAGCCAGGCTCCTTACACTGTCTTTGTTCACAGATCGGTTTTGTGATTCAGGTTTTCCTTACAAAATAACTATAGTTCTTGAAATGTACCTTGCAGGACTTTATCTACTATGGGTCTGTTTGCTGTTAACATTCTTGATATGTAGTAATCTTTACTTACATGCAAATGCCTTTGTGCTTATCTTGTTCTTTCAATACGTACAATTCTATATTAGCATTGTTCTCCCTAAATTTAATAAATATTATACTACTGCACAGAATGTCTCTTTTTTCCTATAGTTCATATTTTGGGGAATGAACTCTTTTATCTTTTGTTTCTTTGTTGTTTCCTTTTTCTTCTCTTTTCTTTTGCCTTATCTGTCTTAGACCTAACTTGGACCTTTTCATTAATCATAGTCTCAGTTTTACACTCTTGTAACCACTTTAAGCATTGTCCCTCCCATGGGACATGGCATGTAGCTTGGTAGTAGAGTGCTTTCAGAACATGCCAGAGGCCCCAGGACTGAAAAGCAAACTATCTTTCCTAGATCCATGGCTCTAAGCCTGTCATCCATTCTCAGACACTGAGAACATGAATTTCCCCAAACACTTGGACTTCCTCTTCCTGGGGCTTTAAGTGAATCTTGCTAGATGTTCCTATTTTCTCCTCCATATCTCTTAAATGCTCATGTATGTTCCAATTCAGCTTTTTTATGTGACAATCTGAAATAGTCTTTAGTTCTGCCCTCCAGCCCAAAATTCTCCCTTTACTTGTCTATATGCTGCTATTTGAATTAACCCATAAGTTTTATTTCTAATTTTTAACTAGTAATTACACTTAGTTATTTTTCAAATATTTGTGGTTTCTCACATGTTGCTATAGTTCATACCCTTTGAGATTCTTCTGTTTTCATTCTTTGAACATTTATAAGCAATGTGACAGGCAAAAGAATATACCTTCCCCAATGGCTCATCATTCTCTAGCAGGTAAGTTGCTTTATGTGACAAAGGGGACTTTGTAGATATGATTAATGGTATTAGGATGTGAAGGGTTTCCTGAGTCAGTTTTAAAAGGTAAGCATGGTAAAGGAGCCAGAAGGGTGTGCTTTGAAGAACGAGGAAATGGCTATGATACAAGGTGTATAAGTAGTCTCTGAAAGCTCAAAAGGCCCAAGAAATATCCCTTCAATGCTTCCAAATTCAGTCAACATCTGAATTTCCAGAATTATAGGAGGATAAATGTGTGCTGTTTTAACCCATGCAACAATACAAAATTGAAGACATATGAGTATTGTCTGTACATACATACACACATACTTTTGTCCTACCCTCAGAAAACAGTTAAATCATTCAAAATCCCCAGAATTTTCTCTTTGGTTTCTCTCCCTCTGGATTATCTATGAGTTCATCTTGGTTGTGTTACTCAAGACTGTCCAGAGCAACAGAACCATTGGAATATGTGGGGATATGTATGAGAAGTAGAGGATACTGAAGTTAGTTGGTTAATTGTGGTGGAGAAGGGTAAACCAGGAAAGCAGGAAAATTAGAAGTATAGTTTAGACTACATCCAAGGTCTAGAATCTGGGCTGAGGGTGCAAATCCTGGTCTTTACCCACAACCCACAGTCAGTGTCTTAGTTAGGGTTTTATTGTTGTGTTGTTGTGAAGAAACACCATGACCATGGCAACTCTTATAAATGGAAATATTTAATTGGGGCTGGCTTACAGTTTCAGAGGTTTAGTCCATTATCTTCATGGTGGGAAACATGGCAGCATCAGGCAGACATGATGCTGGAGAAGGAGCTGAGAGTTCTACATCTTGATCCACAGGCAACAGGAAATGAACAGAGATAAGTCCAACAAGTCTCCAAATAGTGACACTCCTTATGGACCTATGAGGGCCATTTTTACTCAAACCACCACAGTCAGGGAAAGCCAAATAGTGTGGGTCAAGCAGAGAGAACAGATTCTTCCTCCTTTCACTGGTGACATACTACTTTGCTGGGAGTAGACAAGCTTCATTAAATGTATCAGTTCAAATGTCAGTCTCTGGTGCACATACAAAAAGATGTCCACCGGATATCCAAGATCTTTCAACCCCAACCCGGGTTATGAAAAGAACGAGGCATCTCACTGTCAACTTTCTACCTGAGTATCAGTGGTCTTGTTTAGGACTACTATTTGGTTTTGCTTCTGCTCCCACTGGGAGTTCCACCTTTGAGGTTCCTCCAGTTCAGGCCAGAACTCCTGCTTTTCAAACATACTCACATTTGTCAAGCTAAGAAGTTCTAGAACATTTCAAAGATTAACCCCAGAGACTCTTCATTTTCTCTATATTGTCTCAGTGATCTCATGGCCTCTAGGCAGCCATGCAGTTTCCTCATACAGAGATTAGCATCTAACCTTAGGGTAAGGTACAGTATAAAGTTAAAAAAAAACACTTAGGAATTGTTACGTTAAAATTGGTGTGTGATCTTTCAAGAAACTCAGCATAGATTTTGTTTTGTGTAATATTGGAAGATATTTTATTTCCTGAAGAAGTTGGCTTCATTTAGGTGTTATATGAAAGCTATGTTTTAGATATCAGAATTACATTCCACATAGTGAAGTAATTCACAGTAGAAGCTGTGTTAAAGGAGTAAACAGTTGATTCACATCTCTGAAGCCTGGCTCAGTGGAGGGCATGGTTTCCTGGATGTAATAGTGAGAAGAAAGTTGTGCCAAGATCCTCTGTTTGTGCATAGGGAAAGAAACTTCTCTGTTTTAGCTTACTAACTACAGTGAAATTTCCTAAGTAGAATATGTCCAGCTCACCTAGACTACATGTATCTAGTTGCCTCCTAAAATTGTGTCTCCTGCTTAGACCTGAGGGCTGAGAGCCAGACCACACCTCTTTAAATATAAGTTTTTATTGAATGCCCCCTAAATCAACCAAAATTGGGCTGAGAATATAGCTCAGTAGCAGAATATTTGCTGTGTAACTTGTATGCAGGCTTAGTTGTGACCCCCCAACACTGCAAGATAGATAAATAAGGATCCAAACTAAATACCACACACCCCACATCGTGATTCTGATCAGCCTGTGCAATATTCTTTATCTCCACTATATCCAGTCAAGTCATTATCGTCTACTCCCAAGAAAAAAAAATAAACACATTTAACTGGTCCACGTGAATCCATCCTTGCCCTGAGTAACTGATTATCCATGGTGATGCTGGAGGAACACTCATACAATATAAATACAATCATGTGTCACACACATAATGTCCTCCTCATGGTTTTCTCTAAGTGTTTCATAACCTGACCTCCCCCCTACTATCTTGCCCTTCCCACCCCCAACTCTACTCTTTTCCACCTCTCTGCTTTCACACTGGCCTTCCTCCAGAGCCTCCATAAATGTTTCTCCTCTCCGCATAATTAGTATCTCGTCTTCTCTGAGCTGGATATTTCTATTCCTTTTGCTTAATCATGTCTTTTGCTTTTATTATCCTCCCAACTGTCCTTCTTTCCAAACATCCCTCGCTCAGGCAGCCCTGTTCATAGACAATCTCCACACAAAGTTGGAGCATCTCTTACCATTTCCCCTGAGAAGCAAAGTCTGCATGGCATGGAGGAAGGAGCTAAAATGGGAATCTCACATCAGTTGTAAAGGAGCTTGGAAAGTGAGTATCTGGAAGTGGGTTATCAGGGCTCAAACTAAAGTCACTGGTGAGTTCTGAGGTCCAGAGGAGGTGAGAAAATCAGATCTTCCACAGAAACTCAGGAAACCAAATCAGCTAAGCTGCTGAGGGAGAGATCGCAAGGTGTTAGTGGAGAAGTAGAGAGCTATCACCTCTGTGTAGTCCACAGCCCACAGAGAAAGCAGTCCTGCAAATAATAAATAATGAAACCATCTGTATCCAAACTGACTTGATAACAGAATAACTCAACCCAATTTATCACAGGTTCAAATGTCTATTTCAGTTGGGAAGTTATATGTTTCCTGTCTTTCTCTCCTACATGACATAAATCCTATTTTAAAGACATTTACTCTTTTTTTTTCTAAAACTATTCATTCAGTACCTATTGTATGGTCATCAAAACACTATCCTAGGCACTCAGTGTACATTAGTGAAAAAAAGAAGTAAAATTACCCCCTTACACATTAGTAAGCAGAATTGAGCAAAAAATGATAATATGTGTATTATGTATGGATATGTATTATGTATGGATATTATGAATGAATGTGTATTATGTATAATATTTCATGTAATAAATAGTACTAAAAACAAAATAAGAATTGGAGAAAGAATATAGTATTGAAGCTGAGAGAAGGGCCAACCAGACTTTTCCAGTCACTGCTTCTCCTAATTATGTAACCATTTCCTTTGACTCCAAGAAACTTTATGAGATAACTAAGATAATTATTAAATTATCTTCTATTTGAACTGAGTATGGAGGAGTCTCCATTTTACCCTAAATCAGCTTGATTTGTACTTATATTTATAACATAAAAGGCTATTGAGAATGTCTCAAGGAAATGAGTTAGCACTCTGCTTCCTGAGTCAACTGAGGTCCTCAAACTAGTGTAGCTCTCAAGAATGAGCCACTGGCATTGTGCAGAACACAGGGATAAAAATGGCTATTTAATGGATTCGAGAAATGGGTCAGCAGTTAAGAACACTGACTGCTCTTCCTAGAGGTCCTGAGTTTAATTCCCAGCAACCACATGGTGGCTCATAACCATCTGGAATGGGATCCAACTGTGACAGTATACTCATGTATATAAAATAAATAAATCTTTTTTTAAATGGTTATTTAAGTAGCCACCTGTGCACAAAGGGATGTTGTGCTCAGTTAAGACAAGACTAAAGGACTGCAGAGCAAGTACCATAGATCATGATGAAGAGCACGCAGAATGCAGAGACTGGAAGGGAAGGAGGAAGGAAGGCAGGGAGAGAGTGAAGGAGGGATGAGGAAACACATTTTATGTATTCAATGCAAATGTCTATAATATCTATGCTCTTCAGATATTTTCTCTCTTCTGGTCATGGCTAACATCCATGCAAATGGAACACTCCATTCTTGCAGTATCCAAGATATTCCAGGGGTTAAAGTCTACTTTGTAAATCCATGGTACTTTCAGAATTTGAATGAAGATATTTGACAGCATTTCATAACTTCATTCCCATCTGCATTCTAAAGGCTGGTGAGCCTGTAATCACTAGAAGCAGTGACCACTCCTATTATCTATGTATGTGGCACATATGTCTATGTAAATGTGTGAATATGTAAATATTAAAACATATGCTGTGTTCCGTATGAAATGACGCTGAGCTGCGAAGAATCACCGGCTATGCTGGAGAGGTAGAAATATATGAGAAAATGGATTTATCCTAGGTGCTTGCTTCCCCATGCTCTCATCACATTTTCCTATAAGGGCCACAGGACTCTCCCTTTATCACAGTTTTGAGACTGGAACTCTGAAATCCTCGGAAATACTATATTGGCTGCACTCTGTTGGCCAGAGATAAAGTTGAGAGGCGCTACCATTGAAATTAGCTCTCGTATTGCCATGGAGATTGAATTAAAGCCAAGGAGAAGGCAAATGTCACTCTTACAGTCAGGTGGGCACAACCACCCAAACAGGCATCAGGCCTTTGCAGTAGTCAAATGGCTTGACAAGGTATTTCTGGCAGTGGATAATGGATAGGAAAGAAAGAATGAGCCTGTGAGATGCTCAGTGGGTAATGGTGCTTGCTGCAGAACCCGAGGACCTGAATCAATCCCCAAGACAAACATGGTAAAAGAAGAGAACCAACTCTACAGGGTGTCCTCTGACCTGTACATTTAAACTGTTTGGTTTAACTATGAACCATCTCTAAACCAAGAAGCCAGCAACTTAATTTGAGTCCCTCTAATTCCTGATCTGTTCATTGATACAGACCCAAGAATAATGAAAACCTCCTGTATAACTGAGGCAGGCCCAAGCAATACACTGGCATTTATGTGTTGTCAAAAATCTTCCTGGTCAGTCTGGAGAGGTGGCTCAATGGTTAAGATCACTGG
The DNA here is from genome assembly GCF_004785775.1 of Grammomys surdaster. Classification (NCBI taxonomy): domain Eukaryota; kingdom Metazoa; phylum Chordata; class Mammalia; order Rodentia; family Muridae; genus Grammomys; species Grammomys surdaster. The sequence continues at coordinate 7,179,927 of NW_021604630.1, forward strand.
CTGTTCTTCTAGAGGGCTTGGGTTTGATTTCCTGAACCTATCTACAAGATCACTCACAACTATCTATAAATCCCATCTCAGGGGATTCAATGCCCTCTTCTGGCCTCAGTGAGCACTGTATATATACAATGCACAGAAATACATGCAGGCAAAATACCCATACACATCAAATAAAAATAAAGCTTAAAAAAAACTTTGTGGTCTAGCGTAAAGGGACCTGTTGATACTTCTAGCATGGCTGTGTCTAAGATAAAGGAGGCAATAGCCTTTTTAAAGTTTATTGAGCACACCAACATTGAATTAATTTTTATCATCTAAGAAGATTCTGGAATCTACCAGCACCTTCGTTAGTGTTGTTGTTTCCAGTCTTTTTCATGATGCCCCAGCTCAACGCTAAACCTGTGATAAATTCCTAGGTTCCTCAAATGGATGTCTAGATTAGGTATACTTCATGAATAGCAAATCTCTTACACTGGCTTCTTAACCCAGGGCCACTATGATCAGTGTTGCGAGAGGGCATTGAGCCTCATATCCCTCTCACATAGTAAGCCAGAGCCAAAGCCTCATCCCAAGAGCTGAATGAACAGACTAGCACTAGTGTGGAAACTGTGAGATGTGCAAAGATGCTGACTCCCAACATCCCATTCAACTCTGGTTTGGCTTGTGCAAAGAGCAGATGTGTCTTGATGAAGGAGTGTAAATTATTACCAAGTTAATCAGAAAATTAATCTGTTGATCCAGAGGTAGTCTCTTTGCTGGAACAGATTGACACATGCTGAAGCACCTGGCAAATGGCATTAATCTGCAAAATGCTTTGTTTTTTATGCATAAAACAAAACTAACTCATAGTGAGTCCAGAAGTTCAGTCTTCCTGCCTTGCTTTAGTACTTCAGCCTTCCAAATCTGTGCTCTAATTTTGATGCTCCAAAGTGAAAGACAAGTTCTTCTAGCTTCTACCCCTGCCACACAAAGAGGTCAAGGTTTAGGGAAGTTTGTTTATTTGGGTATGTTACTGTGACCCACTCAATAAATTTGGAACATTTTCCTGAAGTCCTACCTACGGCAAATTGGAATCCTGTAAGTCCCAGTATTTTGTAAAATGTTCAGCAATGAAAATTAATTAATTAATTAATTAATATTAATTTCTCAGCAATGGCTTCTGAGAAGTAACAATACTATGGGAGTTACAGATATTTAATCATAATGATAGCATTAAAATCCACTTCATTCCCACCAAACTATCCCTTTTTACATCCTTGATCACTCTATGACATAATTTAATACCTTTCAGTTGTTTCTGAATCATCCATGACAAATCTCAGTCTTCAAAAGTGCCACAATTCTCTCCCTGGGAATCTGCTAGCCACATTGGCCAATGAATGAGGAAGAAGATCTTAACTCATCTTCCCCTCCTCCAATTCCATCTCCCCAATGTCATCCTCAACTTTGAAGCAGGCTACCTGCTGCAGCCTCTCCTTCCTGTCTACTCCCCTGCCAAAGGAACTAGGCAGATCCTCCACAGTCTTCTTTCCTCATGCCATCCCTTAGTTTCATCAGCCAACACCCAGGGCAGTCTCTCAGGGAACCTGATGACCATGGCAGCCAGGGAATCAGTTAAGCAATCTTCACTCTCCTTCAATTCCAGTTCCCTAGTCTCATCTCTAGCCCTGTCGTGAAGTTATGAATATCAGAATGATACCTCACTTTTCAGTGGAGTCTCCAAAAGCAAGAAGGGCCTGGACAAATGTTCTACAGACTCTCAGAGACCAAAAACATCAGTCCAGGCTACTACAAAACTTTCAATCAAAATGAATGGAGGGGGGAAGGGTATTAGTCAATAAAAAGAAAATCCAAGCAGTATCTGTCTTCAAATTCAGCTCTACAGGAGGATCTAAAAAGAAAAGTTCAACTTGAAGAGGTTAACCACATCCAACAAAACAGAAGGAATAAATTATCACAATTTAGAATGGGGGGATGGGGTATCTCACATTAAAACAAAAAATTATTGGAAATCACTAAACACCACTCACTGGTAAATCTCAGCAACAATGGTTTCAATTCCCAGTAAAACAATACACAACAGAGTGCATATGAAGCAGCATCCATCCTTCTGCTGTATACAAGAAACACACCTTAACATCAAGAATAGACATCACCTCAGAATAAAAGAATGGGAAAAGATATTCCAAGAAAATAGACCTAAAAAATAAGCCAGTGTATTCATTTCGATATCTGATAAAATAAACTTGAAATTAAAACTAATTCAAAGGGATAGAGAAAGGCACTATATATTCATCAAAGGAAAGAAATTTACCAAGAAAATATTGCAATTCTAAACATCTCATCTATATACCAAACAGAGTGGCGGCCAAGTTCATAAAAGAAACACTATTATAGCAATATCATATATTTACACTCAGGCACTGATAGTCGAAGACTTCTACGCTCATTTTCACTCAGAGCCATGTCATGCAGGCAAAAACTAAACAGAGAAATGCTGGAGTTACCTGACATCATAAACCAAATGAACCTAACACGTATTTACAGAACACTGTGCCCAAATATAAAAGAATATATCTTCTTCTCAGGGCCTTATGGAACTTTATTCAAAAATGACCATATATTTGGACAGAAAGCAAGTCTCAACAGATATAAGAAAATTGAAATAACACCTTGCATTCTATCTAGCAAGCACAGATTAAGGCTGAACATCAACAACAGGAACAACAGAAAGATTACATCCTCATGGAAATTGAGCAACTCACTACTGAATAAAAAGTTGGTTCAAGAAAAAAAAAATAAGAAAAAATTTAAAGACTCCCCAGACTTAAATGTAAATGTATATACAAAATACTCAGTCTTATGGGACATAATGAAGGCAGCCCTAAGAGGCAAGTTCATAGCACTAAGTGCCTAGATTTAAAAAAAAAATGGGGAGATCTCATACTAATTTAAGATCTCAACTGAAAAATCTAGAACAAAAAGAATAAACACACCCAAAAGGAGTAGATGGTGAAAATACTCAAACTCTGGGCTGAAATCAGTAAAATATAAACAAACAATATGATTTTTTTAAAACTATGAAGCAAAGTATTGGTTCTTTAAGAAAAATTAATAAGATTAGCAAACCCTTATGCAAACTAACAAAAAGCCAGGGGAAAAATATCCAAAATAATAAAAATAGAAATGGAAAGGAGACAATAACAACAGACACAGAGAAAATCCAGAGAATTGTTAGGTCATACTTCAAAAACCTCTACTCCACCAAATTAGAAAATCTAAAAAGAATGGATCATTTCCTTGATATATGTTATCTACCAAAGTTAAAACAAGATCAGATGAACAATTTAAACAAACCTATAACTCTTAGTGAAACAGCAGCAATTGAAAGTCTCCCAAAACAACAACAACAACAAAAGAAATCTCAGACACAGGTAGTTATAGTGTAGAATTTTATCCAACTTTAAAGATTTAACCCCAATACTCTTCAAATTATTCTACGAAATACAGAGAGAAATAACATAGCTCAATTCAATTTATGAGGTCACCATAATCCTTATACCAAAGCACATAAAGAGCCAACTAAGAAAGAGAATTACAGACCAATTTCCCTTATGAATACAGATGCAAATAATCTCAAGAAAATACTTGCAAAGAAAACCCAAGAACATGTCAAAAAGATCAACCACTATGATTGAGTAGGTTTCACCCCAAACCTGCAGGGATGGTTCAATAAATATAAATCAAAATTTGTAACCCACCACATAAACAGACTGAAAGACAAAAGGCACGTGATCATCTCATTAGATGCAGAAAAATTCTTAGACAAAATCCAACACTAATTTGTAATAAATGTGCTAGAGAAAATATGCATATAAGGAACATACCTCAACATAATAAAGGCAATTTACAGCAAGCACATAGCCAAAATCAACCTAAATTGAGAGAATCAAAGCATATCCACCAAAATCAGGACCAAGACCATGTTGCCCACTTTCTTCATACCTATTCAAGATAGTACTTGATGTCTTAGCTAGATCAATAAGGCAGGCAATAAGAAAAATACGAATAGGAAAGGAAGAAGTTGAAGTGTCTTTAATTGCAGATTATGGTTGCATACATGAGCGATCCTACAAATTCCACCAAGAAACTCCTACAGCTGATAAATACTTTCAGTAAAGTAGCTGGATACAAAATTAATGCACCTAACAAAATATATACAAATGACAAATAGACTGAGAAAGAAATCAGGGAAGTAATACCATTTGCGATAGCTTCAAATATAAATAAATAAATATCTCAGGCTAACTCTAACCAAGCACATGAAACACAAGATATCGGAAGACTGAAAGACAGAGCGTGCTTATCCTACCAAAAGCAATCTACAGATTAGATGCATTCCTCATCAAAATTCCAACACAATTCTTCATTGAACTTGAAAAGACAATCTTCAGCTTCATATGGAAACACACACAGACACACAGACACACACACATACATGCGCACGCAAACAAAACAGAATAGCTAAAACAATTCTGAAGAATAAAAGAACTGCCAGAAGTTATTGCCATCCCCAACCTCAACTTGTATACAGAATTGCAGCAATAACAATAGCATAGTGTTGGCATAAAAACAGACTCACTGATAAATAGAATCAAATTGAAGACCCTTAACATAGATCCACACACCTACAGACACCAGAAATACACAGTAGAAAAAAGATGATCTTGTCAACAAATGGTTCTGGTCAAACTAGATGGCTGCATATAGAAGAATCCAAATAGATCTATACTTACCACCCTGTACAAAATATAACTCCAATGGAACAAAGACCTCAACATAAGGCCAGAGACACTGAATCTATCAGAATAGAAAGTGAGGAACAGTCTTGAACTTTTTCACACTGGAAAAGACTTTCTGAACAGAACACTGATAGCAACTGGCACTAAGAACCACAATTAAGAAATGTGACTTCTAAAAACTAACACTAAAATGCTTCTGTATGACAAAGGGCACCATCTTTTGAATGAAGCAACAAGCTACAAAATGGGAAAAGATCCAATAGAGGCCTAATATTTACAATATATAAATTCTTAAAAACAAACTGGACACCAAGAAAACAAATAACTCTATTAAAAATTGGGGTATGGATCTAAACAGCGTATTCTCAAAAGAGGAACCACAAATGGGTGAGATACCATCTAAAAATATTCAGCATCTTTAGTCATTAGGGGAGTGCACATCAAAATTCCTTTAAGACTTCATTTTCTACCAGTTAGAATGTCTAAGATTAATAGAATAAGAGACAGCTCATGGAGCCAAGGACTTGGAATAAGGGGAACACTCACTCATTGCTTGTAGAACTGCAAACTTGTACAGCCACTATGGAAATCAATGTGGCAGCTTCTCCGGAAGGTGTGAATAGATCTTCCTCAAGATCCAGGAATACCACCCTTGAACATCTATCCAAAAGATTACATCCTACTTCAGAGACATTTGCTCATCCATGTTCTTTGTGTATATTCACTCATATGTAGATGTTCGTTCTTGTGTCTTTAAGAAGCTGGCTATAATCCGTACTGTCTCAGAGGTTAAGCATAATACAACAGAAGCTTCCTAAAATAAATACATATATGAAGGTGATCTAAATGGAATCATGAAATAATGAGGGAGACAGAGCCTCAACTGACATCTGTCTTCACTAAATGAAGTCTCCAGATTCAGGAATAGGTTACATCTAATTGAGCTTTGGGCCAAAGAGACCCTACAGAACCTCCAAACAACCCAGTCTACTGCAAAGGTTATTGGCTGCTTTCTACAAACTAATGGTAAGGCTCTATTCCTGCAGACAACACCTATACAACTCATTGAACATGGAAAGTAGAGCTGTTGCCCACATAGAACCCTCTGACTAGTGTTCACGGTAGCACTGTGCATACTATCAAAGGAGAAAGGTAAACACAAACCCAGCTACAAACACTGATCTAAAACAGTGACCAGCCTGCAAGATATGTTAGTGCAATATTGGCCAAAACCTGCAGGAGTAACCAACCGATACCTGATCAGATTTAAGGTTCACTAGGTGAGATAGAACCCATTTCTTACACTATTGGCCAAGAACTTGAGACTGGATAGGACAGAGACCTAGGATAAGATCAAATAATAGTGTTCTTCTAAAGGAACATAACAATAACATGACTCCTAATGACATTCTGCTATATCCATAGATTAGTGCCTTTCTCAGACATCCTCAGAAAACCTTCTTCCTGCAGTAAAGGAATATAATACAACTGGACAATATGCAGAGCGCAAGAGACCTTCAAACAGTCTTAAGTGGGGTAACTCTATCAATTCCTCTTCCTAAAGGTTCAGAGAGCCTGCAAAAGAGAGAAGGTTTTAAGAGCCAGAGGAGATGATGTACATAAAGAAAACAAAGCCATCTGAACACAACAAAATAGATGGGCACATGAACTCACAGAGACTGTGAACACACATACAGCCTGCACAGGTGTCAGCCAGATGGAGCCAGTACTAAAAGTGCGTGTGGATATCAGAACCCATCCCTAACCCAGAAGCTATTTCCAATCGAAAACTCCTCACAAATGTAAGATTTGTTTTTCCAGTGTAGTCTCATTGGGTATACAAACAATTCCTAACGCCAGGTCCTATACCTAGCAGTAAATGGCCAACATAAAACTCAACAGCATTTTGGACATTCTTTGTCTTGGAATGCTTTGCCATGGTTTTGTCACCATTAAAAGTCCTTTCCATATATATTAGGACTTCTGATTTTGTATTTTTATGGGATTTCTGCGCATGTAAATGTGTGTGTGTGTCTCTGCATCTATATGGTTTTCTTTTAGCTTTTTTTCTCATTTTCTTGTTTTCTTGTTTGTTTTACCCTATTCTGTTGATTTCTACTTTATCTACCATTTTACCTAAATTTTTAGATGCTGTTTGTATCTTAATGAGAGGTTAAAAAAAAAAACCTGTGGATTTGAGCAAGTGAGGAAGTGGGGGGATCTGGGTAGAACTGAGGGAGAGAAAATCATGATAAGAACATACTGAATTTTAAAGATCTATTTTCAACTTTTAAGAAAGTGCCATAAGTTGAAGACATAGTCTAGTTCAACACTTGGACATTTAGTGTGTCAGCATTAAGACATGGAAAAGAATCACTAGCAGTGTCTGATAACATGTCAGCCATCTCTGACCATCCAGAAGTTAGAAAAAACGAAGTTAGAAAAGCTTCTATTCCACAGCATCTCTTGTTTTCTTGTTAAGACTTTTCTCTCAAACAGTGAGTGATTCAGTAATAGTAACAGTAGGTGACTTCAAGGAAATTTTGTTCTCTGCACACAACAGAACAGTTGTCTATATGAACTCACAGCAACTCTGACAGTATTTTCAAGCTAGATATAATCCCTGCGTGAAGGCTGGACTCGGTAACATAGACAGCCCTAAGCAAAGCCAAAAATAGCTCTTGACCTTTGAATGGTGCATGTGGTTTGCGTATAAAATGTCCCCATCGGCTGATGGATTTGAATACTTGCTCCCAAGGTGGTGTCACTTTTTAAGAAGGCTGCCAACCTTGTAAAAAGTGGGGGGTTACTGAAAGAAGTGGCTCACTGGGAATAGGTCTTGGTGTTTTACAGCTCATCCCCCACCCTTCCCAAACTTTTCTGTTCTTTTTAGTATGAATGCAGTGTGAGAAACCAGCCTCATGCTTCTGCTAACATGCCTTCCCCACCATAGTGGAATGATGGAATGATTCCCTGAACTGTAAGCCAGAACAAACCTTCCTCCATCATGAGGAGCTAATACAATGGCCACTAATACAGTGGCCTTGTAGGAAGGAGAAATGCAGCCCGAGAGGTAACCCTTATGTTCTCTATGCTCCCCTTACCACAACTCTACAAAGGGGGGTTGGGAGGGGACCTGAGTGGTTTGTGACCACATTTTAGCAATCACATTCAGATTACTCAAGGTTGGAAATGTCCCTTCTAACTTAACAACCCAAGTGCAGTTCAGAACCCAGTTTCAAATAAAACTTGGGATCCTTAAGTGCAATCTGTTTTAATTAAAACCACCAAAAATGAAAATTTTCTTCTGTCATTAGGTGGTACGATTTCCATAATGATAATAACAGCAAATTACAAGAACAAGAGAGAAATTCGTTTGAATACTGGTCGTGTCTTCAGTGAGATTGATCGCCGTCTACTGCTGCATAATCCTCAGTAAGGAACTGAATGGGAAGAATGACACAGAGGAGCCTGGCAGACAGACCGTGTGCACCAGCAAGCAGTGGGGAGGGTGGCAAAGGAGTAAGAGGTACATGCAGAACTGAAAGCAGGAAGAGCTGAAATCTTATTGTGGCTGCTAGCTCACATTGAATACTTTTTCTTTCCTGGTTTGTTTCTGTGGTGCTGAAGACTGAGCCCAGAATTGTGCACACACCAGGTAAATGTTCTATCATTTAGCTGGACCTCTTCCAGGCCTCTTAGTAATTTGCCAGTCTCAGGATTCACAATTATGCTTGCAAAGGGCAGAGGGAAATAGAGACAACCATGTTGTCTCCTTGAACTATAAAGAAAGATTGTTCTTCTTTGGGAAAAGGCTAGAACCTGTCCCTTTTAGGGCTCAGTTGAATCTCAGCACTGATGTGATATGCACAACTGTTGAGTTTTCAGAGGCTGCTGAACACTCTTCTGCATATTTGCTCTTAGCAAGTCCTTCACTTTAATAACTCAGAGTTTCTTCAACTGAAATTTACGATGGTAGTCACATTACCAGCTCCTCGAGGCTAGTTTGAGGACTAAAGGATGCGTACTCATTCCTTGCTGTTACATTATAGATGCACCCATCCTTCCTGGTAGATGTGTAGAGATTCATCTGCCGACTTTTGTCTGGTCTTACTCTTCAGGAAACATTAAACGAATAAAGCCAAGGTTGTAGAATAGAAGGTGGGCAATTTCCCTCTTTATACAACCTGCAGTGTGTTTCCCCGTTCCAAGATCCTACTGGCAACATTGCAGAGAAAACAGCCCTTGTCCTTCATGCACCAACCTCCACTTTTTCATTTTGACATCAAAAAAATCTGCCCATGAGGATGGAGGATTGAGGAGGGAAGCAAGCCCTGACCTCAACAGCCTGGAAACCTGGATTTGAGTTCTGTTTTATCAGTCTTGACCAGTGGCCTTGAACAAATGTGCAGCTTAAGCAGAACCTTGCTGGATGCTGTGTCTACTCCCTTGTGGCTGTGTTCTCTACCTTTAGCAAAGTCATGCCAGCAGCCCTGAATACTTGGTACCAGGCTGGGAATAATTTGAACACTCTAGACAAAGGTGTTCTTTACCCTTCCTTCTCTTACATCCAATGTCTAGTTTCCCTGTTTCATCTGCCACTCCCATGGCCAACCTGTTTGACAGTCCAAGTTGGCTACGCTCTTCCCACCCCCCGACCCCAATTTTGCATATGGTAGTCAGATTCTAGACTTTTACCAAGCTTTCAGTGACAATCACAAAAATAAAAATAGTAACAATAACCAAATATTTATTTTGTCCTTACAATCCCCTTGGTGTGGAGTCAAATGCTTTCCAAACATAATTTCATTTAATCTTAACTAAAGCCATAGGAAAAAGACAAAGATTCTATTTTATATACAGGAGAAAACTGACATTGGGAGTGGGGATAAGAATTTTTTTGGAATACTGAATCAAGTAAAGGTAGTGCTTTTGTTTAACATTTTAGTCTGCTTGTTTGCCGCAAAACCCAAATGAATCTCACACTTGCCAAATGGTTGACATGTTGAATTTATAAATGCCCCCTCTTACTGTTTTGTGCAGTTCATCTGTTAAGGAAAGAAACCTGGTCACTTGCACAGTTTCCAATTATCTGTATTCCTCTGATCATTTCTCTATGATGCCTTCATCCATATTTTTTCCTATATTACTGGGTGGATATGGAGTGTTTCTTTGCTTCAGATCTGATTGCTTTAGCTAGACTACTTCCTGAACAATGATACACTCTTCAATTAAGGCTATGTACAGCCCATGCCTTCTCTTTTTATAATGTCAACACTCACTAGTGTTTGATTCGTAGATACAGGAGATCAACAGGGGAGGTTAAATGGTGATATTCTAATTAAGTCAGTCCTTCATTTATTCACAGAAATTCTTCTACAAAGGTTAGTTTCCATCTGTCTAACACTCAATTTTCAATGACATACTTCATGATAACAGCTAGATAAATGTATGCCCCTTTCCTTTCATGCTTCAGTTTTAAAATTGATGAGTGGGTCCCCTCTTATCCTTCTTTGGTAACCAACTATGTGTTTCTATAAAAGGATTATAAACTCATGAGTTCATGGATTTCATCATCTTTTTAGTTAAATGTATTACACTTCACTTATTAAAGTTAATTTACCACACATATCTGACCAAAACCTAAGCTATCTCCTGAAGTGTTTTGGCCAAACCTCAGTGGACTTGGAGAGCTTCCTTGCTAATCTTAAGGTTTTCCAAGCTGACACTGCGTTTTCTCACTTAGGCTCAGAAGTTGCCATCTTTCCCTGGATCACTAGTTACTCTGGGAAGCGGTATCTCAAACGTCCATCTGCACATGCTACTGAATGGATCATAGTGATTGCCTGCGATTTCTATTTCACCTCCTTCGTCTCACACAGAGTATGACAGTTTTCCATGACAGTAGGAACGATAGAATTAGGTTATCACACAAACACCTTTTTGATTGCTCTACTGTATTTCTTACATCCACTGCAAGCAAAGGTGAGGACTTGAGTTCAAATCCTAGAATCCACAAAAGGCCTGGTGCGATAGTACCTGTCTCTAATCCTATTTTTCCTAAAGAGACATGGAAGGCAAGGATAGGAGAATCCCTAGAAACCTGCAGGCCAGCTCGCCGTGCATACACAGCAATGAACCCCAAATAGAGTGTGTCTCAAACAAGGTAAAAGGTGAAAACTAACGCCCAAAATTGTCCTCTGACCCCCACAAATTCTGTGTATTTACACACTCACACACATACATCAATTTAAGTTTTTATTTTGTTTTTGTTGTCCCTTTTGTTACTATTGGTATTCGGCACTAGAAATGTAAAATCAAGCCACTGTGTTTCAAGGTCTCTGGGAAGAATTTGGGTTTCCAGCTCTGGCAGGTGTAGAGAAAATAGCTTGTGTCTGTTACAGATGTTGTCAATAATAAATTTGATGGCCTATAGCTTAGGCAAGAAATAGAAGGTGGAACATCCAGGAGGCAGGAAGGATTCTGAGATAGTGCCAAGTGTGGGAGATTTACCCAAGAAGATGGTACCTGGGCACAAGTAACCGGTTTTGTGGTAACATGTAGATTACAGTAAATGGGTGGTTTTATATAAGGCACCCCATGTTGGGTGCCATTTGGAAAATGAATTATTTTTAATATAAATGTAAGCAGTGATATAATCTGGTGGTTGTATTTCTTTGTTTGTTTGTTTTTTTTGAGACAGGGTTTCTCTGTGTAGCCCTGGCTGTCCTGGAACTCACTCTGTAGACCAGGCTGGCCTCGAACTCAGAAATCCGCCTGCCTCTGCCTCCCAAGTGCTGGGATTAAAGGCGTGCACCACCACCGCCTGGCCAGGTGGTTGTATTTCTTAAGCAGCTAATTCCACAATAACCACACCGCGAGACTATGATTTATTAAAATTGCCTTGAGCCAAATACTGAGCAATTATTACTCCATTTAAACCTCCGGGCTGGTCAGGCTTCCTTCCAGACAATACTCCCGTCTTACTTGCATTTTTTCTTCCTTTCTTAATTCAGCTCTCTCCTTCCTTTCCTCTCTTTATCTCCACCCCTCCTAGACTCGGTAGTCCCACCTATTGTCTCTCTAAAGTCCCGTATTGGCTCATTGGCTTTTATTGGAAAAGCAGAGAACGAATGAGAAGCAATGTTCATACAAACCTGAGACAGGAACTTCTAAGAATAAACATAACAAAGCCATGTCCAAGTCTAGATTGAAACAAGATATGAGGGCAGAGAAGTCAGCATTTGAATAACACAATGGTAAACTGTACATGGTGTACGAAAACATGCCTACAGGCAAGGTCTCAGAAAACTTGACCCCTAACTTCACCGTGAAGTCAAAGAGCACTAGACAGGGCCGGGTTTCCTAATTGTCCAGGTATAGCTCCCATTAAAAGTGTGTGTCGATGCTGTGGAAGAGGTTCACACATTTAAAGAAAGAAAGTTGTTTACTTTGGTTACATGAATTATTTCTTAGCACTAAGGATGAAGTTTCATATTTTCCTAAGAAGCTAACTATCCATGAAGAAATATCAAGTTTCACAGAAGCGATTGCAAGTTCTCCAACACTGAATGAACTCAAACTTTCTGCTGTCTCTTCTCAGGACAGCTTGATTTCTGATCCAGTGATAATTCCAAAGACCAGACACCCATCACAGCATTCATTTCCATTATTAAAGTCAAGCAATATGATATGCCTAAGTTTATTAAGTAGTGTAACATTGGGCTTTTAAAAGTATTTTTCCTTTTCAATTGTTGTAACTACATATTTTACTAGGTGCAGTATGCCATTTCATTACATGTAAATAAACACTGTATAGTGGTAACTGGTATATACACCACCTCAGATATTTATCATTTCATTGTAATATGAAAATGTAAAGCTTCTCATATGGGGATGGGGAGATGTCACAGAGGTTAAAAGTACTTACTGTTCTTGCAGAGGACCTCCTGCATGGTATCTCACAACCATCTGTGACCCTAGATCCAAGGAAAGTAATGGCTTTTCTGAACTCTGCAGGCTCTTCAGACTCCTGAATGCATGTGGGACCCATATAATCAGGCATGCATACACACACACACACACACACACACACACACCTGAATAAATAGGTTACTCTGAAAATTCCAACTACCTTTACTGTCTATTTTGAAATACACAACAAACTTTGTCAATAGTAGTTATCCTGTGCTATAAAACATTATTTTCTATGTGTTATGTGACACTTCCTGAGGAGAGGGGAATAAACATTTAGTCACACCAGATAAAGAGCTGTCAATATACCAAAGCAAGAATAGCATCAAAGTCCAACTTGGTGAACCAATGAGTTTTCATGGTTTACTGACAGGAATATGGGTAAGGGATTACTTAGGATTCAAGCACATCTGCATCACCAAAGCCCACCCCCGTGAGTGACAGCTCACAAAAGCTGGAAGCCTGAAGCACTGTGTGCAGCCTGCACGCAACTCAATAGGTTGAAGACTGCCTTTTACTGGTAGCTCAGTTAGTCTGAACCTCTTCCAAGCAGCTCGGCTTCATTCTGCTTCTTCCAGGCACTTTGGTTGATTCTCCTTTTTTTTGGGAAGCTTAACCTATCTTGACAATGTCTCTGGGCAGGCCTTACTATTTATATATGATTGGGGAGGGAAGGACAGAGTGTATCTGGTCAGTTCTAGGGACTTCCTGAGCCTTTAAGCTGTTTACTTCCTAAACTTAAAAGAGTTTGGGTTGTTGTTGGTGGTGGTGGTGGTGGTGATGGTGGTGGTATGTGTGTGGACAAAATGTTTTACCTCCCTTTAGAACAGCCTGCCATTTCACCTCCTGTATAACATCCCGTGTCTTAAAGACTCTCTTTCTGCAATACTGAGTCATTCCCTTCCCTCTCCATGTCCTGTGTCTCTCCTTCAAAGTGGGATACCTTATCTCGAAGGAAATTGCGACACACATTGTCTGAACCCCTGTGTCATCACCCATCTTCCCTGCATCACTGTCTCCTCTGTTTCATTCTCAGCCTCTGGTAAACACTATTCCATTCTCTGTTTCTGGGGATCAGCAATTTTAGCTTCCAAATAAACATGACAATACTCGGCGTTTGGGTTTCTGCGTATCACACTGTTTTGAACTAGATTATGTTCTGGCACAGATGGCTGAGATCCTATTCTGTTTCCTTCACATTCTCAAAAATATTTGGAGCAGCATCCCTTCCCCTTTTGCCAGTACGGAAGACGTGAGATAGCTTCACTGTGATATTGATTTGCATTTCACAGACTATAACAAGGTTGCACGTCTTTTTTATGTTTATGGATATAGATTTTTTTAAATTTACATGCATGTCTTCTGTACATCTTTAAATTTAGCTGACTTTTTCTTCGATACTCATAGAAGGTCTTTAAAACATTCAGGCCATTAAATCATTATCTATTACAACATATTTATTCATGTGGATACCTACCATGTGGAAGGTAGTTCCATTCCTTCTTTGTGACCTGCAGAGTGACCTTTAGATCAAGTAACCACAAAGCAATGGGTCTTTTTCTAGCCTAATTGTTCTGCCCTATGTTTCAACTTCTCCATCTCTACACTCGGGCCCTACTGTCTTACTCTCCAGCTCCTGATAGCTGGAAGGCAAAGCACCCATGTATCCTCATGTGTGTTACTCCAATTTTCAGGAGTGTTAGCAATTTTTGCTTTTCATACACCACCCAAATGTTAGGAGCCACGTTCGCCATTGCAACATGGTGCCGGTTTCCTGCTTCCTGGTTCTTCTTGAGAGCCTTGCTTGAATGTGCGCCTGCGCAAGGTGCGAAAACCAGTATGCTAATTGGCGATGTCGTAAGAGCCAATGAGTGTGTGGTACGTCTTCTAGGGCTCTATATAAGCCACAGGTTTTTCGGTTTTGGCGTCCCTCGCTTCACTGCTATCTAAAGAGCTGTACAATAAATTGCTGTCAGAAGAATACTGAGTGTGGCGTTCTTATTGGTGAGGCTGCGCGCTGCACCCAAATGTTGTGATCATATTTTAAAATTCTGTGGGAGGTTTTTATTGAAATTTAACAAGTCTCTAATTCAAACCAGGAATAAATGATGTTGTTATTATACTATCCTTTCACCCAGGAACATTACTGAAAATGATTTAGAAGACACCAAGCAATGCCTTCTTTGCTATTTATTCACAGGTGTGCACTCGTAGAGACACAAATAAAAACAAAAGTATAAACAACAGCAAGAGAAAGAGGGTGTGTGGTGGGATGTCTAAAGGGAGAGCACAGAATGGCCTCTAGATTGAGTGTGCTTCATAATCAGGGATTATGAATAAGTTAAACTATGTCACCAGACAGAAAAACTGGTAAGGTCAAGCAGATTAAGGAACCCTGGCAATTCTTATAACTGAGAACAATAGGCATTTAATAAATCTACTCCCTACCAGGTTCCTGTCCCAGAACACGTGACCACAACACCCCACTAAGAGGACCTAACAACTGGTCACTGTAGCACAGAAACCCAGTGTTCTCCCTACTAATGAGGTATCTAGAGGGGCCTTGAGGGTTTAACCAATGAGTTTCCCTTCCCAGGGATCCCTTCCTGCAAAAGGTATTTACTCTCTGGTTCACCGTGAGTAAGTCATATGCATCTTTTTCTGCCACGAATAAACAGTTTGGACAAGCAAGAACTGTCTCTCTCATCAAGGTCTATGTAGGGAGAGCCCTTTGCCATGCAGAGCCGGAAGTGCAGAAGGCCCCTCCCACACTCCTGGCACTAACCCTCAGCTAAGCCAAATTCTAACCCTGCAGCACGCTTATTTCAGGCCTGTGGTCATGTGTTCTCAACTCCTGGCAATTCCAGCGGCACATGGGGCCCTAAGAGTTTGAGAACCACAGCCTCCATCCCAGTCCACACCATTTTTCACCTGGAGAAACACAGTCTGGGACCCCCTATCCTAGGCTGTGCCTTCACTGGCCATACCAGAGTCCCACAAGCCCGGCAATCCATCGGCAAGAAAGGAACATAGCCTAGCACCTATGTTTCACCTCTCCAAGCAGCTTTGCAAAACGCAGACCCACAGGGATAGGGATACATGGAGATCTGTGTCATGTCATTCTTTCCAAAGACTTGGGTATAGATTAATGGCATCATTTATTTCTGGTTTCAATTAGAGCCATGTTCAATAAAAATCCACCACTGAACTTTCAAATATGATTATAAAATTCGTGTAATGGATGAAATGAAATGGTGGATTCATTTTACGACCCCCTTTTGCATACATGGCATGATTCATAAGACAAACTTTAGGACACGCGATCAAAGATATTTGGTACATTGATTTAGGACAAAAGCATTCAAATTTTTAAGGTTATATTCTTCTTAAAGTATTGCAGGGACTCATAAACAGGGAACCAGGAAAAGTAACTGGTAGGAGAGACATGTAGCTAAACAACTAGTTACAGTTCATAGTTCAAAAGAGGGGGTCATGTATTATGTTAAGGTCTGTCACATAATATGAACATAAGTACTAAATTATTAGGAAAACTTTTGTTTAAAAACCGGCATTTTTGAAATTCAAATCAGTTTCCAAAATTTTAGAATGCATTGCCTTTTTAAAAGTCTTAATTTGTTTCCTTATTCAATATGTAATCTATTATGGTTCAAATTAAATTGGGTGTATATTCATTCGGTCATTTGTAAGATATATAAAAAATTTGTTGTAATAGAGTATATTCATATAGTTATATTATCAAATTGAAAAGCTAGAAGTAATAAAGATAACAACGCCATACAGTGAGGGAGTTCAAAGCAGGCGGGACTGGGGTTAGTCTCAAATTACTACCTCCTGGTCTTTAATACATGCAAGAAGTGTTTTAACCTCTTCCTCAAATTCCAGGTTAGTCTGGTTAAAATTGGTCAATAACTACACTGGTTATCAATGGGTCCATTTTCTCCTGAAAATGTGTTGTGTTGTTAAATCAGGGAGGGAGGATCTCAGTGACAGAGCACTAGATTAACATGCCCAAGGCCTGGGTTAGAATCTTATCATTTGCACACACATACACACACACAAACACACACATATCTAGAAAGGATTTCAGGTTATTTTCAAACCATACCAGGACAGGCCCTGCATGAGCTTTGGAACTGTACATATAATATATTTGGAAAGAAATAAGGCCGGGCAGTGGTGGCGCACGCCTTTAATCCCAGCACTTGGGAGGCAGAGGCAGGCGGATTTCTGAGTTCGAGGCCAGCCTGGTCTACAGAGTGAGTTCCAGGACAGCCAGGGCTAAACCGGGAAACCAAAAAAAAAAAAAAAAAAAAAAAGGAAAAGAAAGAAGACACCACTCTCTATAAAGTTTTACCCTCCCCCAAACCATATCCTGTATAATTTATATGCGCCTCAGAGAACAAACCTGGAAAGAAGCCAGTGTTAACTGACTGGATGACCATGATAGTCAGCTGCTTTGCTGTCATAGGCGCCTACACACATCCTATAAATTCACTGCGGGGACTAAGGAGTAAGAGTTATCTGATACAGTGTCACCATGCCTTACTGTACACTGCCTCTCTTGCCCCCTCCTCTGAACTGTAGCTAGTTGTTTAGCTACACACCTCTCCTACCAACTACTTTTCCTGGTTCTCTGTTTATGAAACCCTTTAATACTTTAAGGAGAATGGAACATTCAGCTGCCAGAGAAGCTTACAATATACAGATGAAAACACATAGATCCGAGGGCAGAAAGAGCAGCCATGCTATGTGCGGGCTTGCAGAGTGAACGCCATCTCTTATTTCACATCCCAGAGCCAAAACCTTCCCTGGGACACACTGAGCAGTCGTTGACATTTCCAAAATGGCAACAGTAGTGAGCTGAAGAGTGCTTCTCGGAAGGGGCCGTGATTTCTAAGCCTGAGAACAGATTGAAGGCTATGTTCTTGGCCTGCTGAAGCTGCTGTTTCCCCTTATTAATGCACGAGTTGGTGATAATTAAATTCAGGACCACTAGCAATCACTGCATCGAGAACTTTTGACTCCCAAATGTGTACAGACGGACACCCTGATTGCCCACTGAAAGGATTTGCAGACTTCTATACTGCCCTGCATCCTGGGCATGGTTTCAACCTTACCTAATTTTGTGACTCTATAAGGAATGGTCTCAGATGTTGGCAGAGTAGATGGAGAGCAAGAGCAGATTAAAATTCATCCTGTCACCTTCAAACACTTCTTTCTGTAGGATGCTTCTATGTCAGAGATACAACTGTATGATGACTCATTGTTTACTCCATATGATTTTTAAGAAAGTATTTTCTAGAAATTTTATTGAAAAAAAAATGAAGCTAAGTTTTTTATCATACTCGTGACATTGTGAATTTTATGTGGCACCTTGACTGGGCCATGCGGTACCCAGATACTTGGTGAAACATTATTCTGGGTGTGACTCTGACAGTGGTTTCTAGATGAGGTAAATATTTAATTGTTAGACTAGGAAACTCAGGTTGTCCTCACCAGTGTGAGTGAGTGTCCTGTGATCAGCTAAAGGGCTGAGCAGATCCAAGTGGCTTAGGAGAGGATTCCTCTGCTCTGACTGTTTCCAAGCCAGTATGTGGTCCTCTCTGACTTTGAACTTGGCTGGAACTCAGAGCATCAACTTCTCCACCTCTCAGGCCTTCTGATTCCTCCTAGAACTGCACTATCAGCAGCACCACTGGCTCCCAAACTCACACCCTGTGGATCTTGTTACCTTCCTCCCTCTGTTACACCGTATTCCTCATCTTCATATGAACACAACCTAATCCTTCACTCATGCATGCAGTTTCTAAATGAGGTCTCTGCTTCTCTGGATCTCTGGAGATCCTCACAGGTCTGCAAGTAACCATGGAACAGATAATGATTGTGAACAAGTTCTGGGCTGGAGAATGGCTCAGCAATTAAAAGCACTTGTTGCTCTTCCAAAGGACCTGGGCTCAAATCCCAGCCCAGCTTGCAACCATATGTAACTCCAATTCCAGGAGAATCCATGCCCTCTCCCTCCTTTTATAGGCACTAGGCACACATATACACATACATACACTAGGCACAGATATACATATAAATAAAACACCAAAACATATAAAATAAACTTTAAAATATTGATTTTGTTTTTAACATTTTCCTATTGAAAACTCCTACTAAATATATATGTGTTATACATTTGTTTATATGTACATATGTAAATTTTATATATATATATATATATATATATATATATAGTGTGTGTGTGTGTATTTTGAACAATCTGAAGAAATTTCATTTACTCAATACTACTATTGGAACAAAATAGCATTCAAATGTATTAAACCGAACCTTTCAATGTTTGCATTTGATTATTTTTTATTTTAATTCTCCTATCTAATTTGCACATTTTGACCTGGCCTGGTTTGACCCACTTCTACAGTCACAGTGCCATTGAGATCTTTCAGTCACCAGAGAACAAAGGTTACATAAGCCTTCATGAGCTTGGTACAAGGACATCCCGGAGCTTTGGCATTCTTAGGCAAAGAACATCATGAAATTGATTTTCAGAAGGAAGGAACTTTAAATTCTAGACAGAGACATCTTATTTAAATCATAGTTGATTTGACAGAGTAAGAGGTAAATATATAACATTTAAATACTTCCTCTTTCCTCAAATGAAAAAATAACATGCACAAACAAAATCCTTGTATGAATCTAAAGTATGTTTAACCACAGAAGCCTTTGAAAAACACAGCCTTTCACACAACAGGTAGGAAATCATCAACCGGATGAAGCAGTGAAATGTTCACTCACCAGGGGGGCTCTGCCTTCCAGGTACCTCAGCTTCATCCCAGAGTACCCTTCTTGTGTGTGGAGAGGGGCCCACTATTCCCCTTAATCATGAGTCACCCCTCAAATACATCATGAAGAACACAAACAACAAAAATAAATAAATTAATAAGGCTTTATCAAAATTTAAACATTTTTGAGCTGTAATTTTATGACACCTCAAGGAAATGAAAAATTCAAATCTAGTATAAGAAAGGGTACTTCCAAATTGTAACAAATATGGGATACAAATCTTCAATATAAAAATAACTCATAACTCACCAATTAAATAAAGATACATAGTCTCACTTTAAAATAAGCAAAGGATCTTAAAAGACGTGTTTCAAAAGGCATTGTGCAAGTGGCAATAAACACATGCAAAGATGGAACATTGCTCCATTAGAAGACAGTACCTCAACAACAGGAGGACCAGAGCCATTACAAGGTCCCCTTCAGTTACTGGAGGTCAGGCCTCTGTCCCTGCCTTCACAAGATTAGAATCGCCACAGCCCTTCTATATTTAGAGAAGGGAGGAGATGTCAGGGGCAGCCCTGATTACACACTGAAGGCCTAAAATCAGCAATAGGCCTAAAATCAGCAATAGGCCTGTCATAGATGTGTGCTAACACCAAGTCTTGGGTCTCTGTGGAAAAACATTGAAACAGATGGCTATAAGCTATTGTAAACAGGCAGCTTTCATGGAAATTTACAAGCCCGAGTAGTCATAGACCTTGTAAATAGGTAGCCTTGGCAGACAATACCAACTTAGATAAGGACAAGTGAATCATAGAGTCATAGTGACCTGTCTCCTGAACCTTCACCCAGCCAATACCCTGTTCTGAAAGATATCTGTATTCCCCCTGAACACCCACACTCTGGTGTCATCCCCTTCCCCACATCCTGCCTTTCTGTGTTTATAACCCCTGTGTGAATGAATTACGATTTGAAAAAAATAAATACATTATTTTAAAAAAAAAAAGACAGTACCTCAGAGACACAGAGATGTCACATGATTTCCAATAGAAGGCTTCAGCACAAAAGATCGATGTGCACAAGCCTTGGTAAGGAACTGAAAACGGTGATGCTCACAAGTTATCACTATCAATATACAATACTGCAGCCACTCTGAAAAGCAGTTTGTCACTTCCTCAGAATACATATAAAAGGTCTGGGGAGGTGGGGCCACAGCTAAGGAGCTGCACTCAAATGTGAAGACCTGAGGTTGAGTCCCCAGAACTCACATAACAGCCAGTGTGATACTTGGGTCTAACAAATCTCAGTGATCCTATAACAAGAAGGAAGACGGTGACAGCAGAATCCATGGAAACCGTCAAGCCAGCTGGCCTCATGTGCACATCTGAAAAAGAAGAGCTCCTATATAAACAAGGTAGAAGGCAAGGACTGAGACTGAAGGTTGTCCTCTGACATTCACGCTAATACACATAATATGGACGGAGTGTGACTACCTACCCATCACACACACACACACACCCCATACACACACGCATATAAATTAGTACCAAGTTTATGAAATATGACATAAGATTTCTTCATAAGACTGGGGGAAACTTCATAGTTGTACCATATAGTCCAGGTATAGCACTTTTGGGTCTATATCCAAAAGAAATCAAATCAGCATGCCAGCTTGCGTGTCCATTGTTTTATACTTATTACAGTATTGTTCCCCATACCTAAGACATGGATCTATCTTGGTTTCCAATAATGGATGAAAGAGATCACGAAAACATTACATACAAACACACACACACACGTACACGTGTGCGTGCACACACTCACACAATGAAATAATATTTAATCATTAAAAAAAAAGAATGAAGTCCTGTCATTTACCACATAAGACATAGAGAGAAAGGCACCACCACGTTCCTTTATCGTATATGTAAGCTAACAAAAAGGTCGGCCTGAATGTAGGTTACTAGAAGATGGAAAGTAGAGGTGGAAGGATGGATAAAAACAGGCTGAACAAGATCATCCTTTGCTGTGTGCAAGCATTAAAATACCACACTGAGCCCCATTTAGTATGTCTTTGCTTGTTTAGTTTTTGCCTTCCTGGGAAATGAACCCAGAGCCTCACACATGCTAAAGGCACATGACAACATCACATCCACAATGTAATGTGTACATTTGATTCGTGTTGATGAAAACTTTTAAAATAAAATGAATAAAGAAGTTTTTAAATGTTAAATATAGAGTTACTGTCCTCGTTGTCTTCTTGCTGTGACAACATGCCCTCACAAACACTTAAAGGAGCAAGCATTTGTTTGCAGCTTAGAGTGCAAGTATGGATGGTCTATCACAGTGGAGAAGTCATGGAGGTGGGAGCTTGAGGCAGCTGTCACACTTCATTCATAGTCAGGAAGCACAGGGTAGCGAACACTACTGCCAAACCAGCGTTCTCCTTTCTACACAGGTCAGACCCCTGGGAATGGTAACACCCACTTTTAGAACAGGTTTACTCACCTTAGTTAACCTAATCCATGGGACCTCACACAACCATGAGCAGAAGGTATCTCCTAAGTGATGCTAGACCTGATCAGTGATGATTAATATTAACTATTACACTTACCATATAGTCTAGAAATGCCACTCCTAGGCATATACCTAAAAGAAATAGAAACATAGACTCTTGAGAACTTTAACATAAATACTCATAATGGCATTATCAGAACAGCTAAAACATATGAACAACTCAAATGCCCACCAGAATAGATAAATGAAATATGCTATACCCTATGAACTGGAATATTTGATAATAAAAATTATATATATATAATATATATAATATATATATTATAATATATATTATATATATTATATATATATTATATATATTATATATATATATATATACAGTTATCCCTCAGTTTCAGTTCCTGGCAAAATATCAACATCTATGTATGTATGTACGTATGTATGTATGTATGTATGTATGTATGCTAAAATATAAGTAAATCCTGAAAGCATTATGCCAAACAAGCCAGTCAGAAAACATTGCATGTTATGATTCCACTGAACTGAAATTCCAGAATAAGCAAATCTATAGAGACAGAAAGTTGATTAACAGTTGTCAGGAACTGAGGGGTAACTGCTAACAGCTATGGGTGTGCTGACAATATTCTCAAAAGGATGTGTGATGTTAGCCCAGCTCTGTGAAGATATGAAGAAGCATTGAGGTATACTTCAAGTTGTCCCAAGATGGGATGTGTGGATTCTATCTGATTTCAATATGTACCACATCCTTAAGACCGGAAGTGTTTCAGACCCTGAACTTTTTCAGACTCCAGAGTTGTGGTTGTTTGAGTAGGCTTGGTGTTAGTATTCTGTCTAAACTCCACTTCCACAGTCACCTGACAACAGCCAGGTATGCTCCTCCCCACAGTTACCTGGCAACAGGCAGGTAGGCCTACCCAGTATAAAAGGGGCTGCTTGCCCCCTCCTCTTTCTCTCTCTTGCTTCTCTTGCCCCCTTACTCCAGTGCCTGCAGGTCCCCTCTGCCCCTTGCCCCTTCCCTTCCCCCTCCCCTCTCTCCACGTGGTCATGGCCGGCCTCTACTTCTCTACTTCTGCGCTCTCTCTCTCTCTCTCTCTCTCTCTCTCTCTCTCTCTCTCTCTGTCTCTACTAACTACTCTCCTGGCTCCCCTCCCCATGCCCTGAATAAACTCTATTCTGTGCTATGCTATACCGTCATCGTGTGACTGGTCTCTCACGGAGATGCCTCGACATGGGCCTGCTGAGACATCCCCTTCCACCATTGGTCCCCATCTTTTCACTTGGTCCCCATAGATTCATATGTTTGGATGCTTGGGTATAGAGAGGGGCACTATTAGGAGGTGTGACTTCATTATAGGAGGTGTGGCCTTGTTGGAGGAAGTGTGTCACTGTGTAGGTGGGCTTTGAGGCCTCCTATGCTCAAGCTCCTCCCAATATGAAATCGAGTCTCTTCCTGGCTGTCTAAGGATCAAGATGTAAACCTCTCAGCTTCTCCAGCACCATGTCTGCCTGCACACTACCATGCTTCCTGCTATGAAGATAATGGACTGAACCTCAGAAACTGTAAGGCAGCCCCAATTCAATATCTACCTTTATAAGAGTTGCCTTGATCATGTTGTCCCTTCACAGCAATGAAACCCAAACTAAAACAATCATGTCTTCCTGTGCTTGGACATCTTGGTGATATGATCCAAGTCAAACCATAAAACCCATTTATGTCTCATAGACACACAATGTGAGGAAATTTTATACAATGTTTTAGTAGATCTGTCTGGGTTCTGATTCTGTCAAAGAAAGCTGTCATCTAGGGCAGCATAGCTAACTGAGTTCCTTGGATCGGCGGAGGGCTGAGGGCGAAAGAAAGAAAGACAAGGAGTCATCTGGTAAGGAACCAAATGCTATATTTTCAACTGCATAGCTCCCTTTTATACTCCCCACAAAACAGGAACACAAACAGGAACAGGAATAAAAACAGGAACAAGGATCAAAACAGGAACAAGGAGACACACTTGGCAGCCTACCACCCAAGTTTGGATTTCTCCTTGACCAGTCTTCTCAGGGGAAATGCAAAGAGACGGGGGATCGGGCACAACAGCACAGGTGCAGAGGATGGTGACTCACAGAAGGTCATGTGTGTGCGGTTTTCCACTTGTGCTCGAAACCTCCATTCAGGAAAAAGTTGACTGCAAGATACAAACTCCGTTAGCATCTGTGTAAAATCCTTTGAATTGTATGTTTAGAAGATGTTAGAAAAGGACAGAATGTTGACAATCAACATTTGTGGAGTTTGGAATTCTGAGGTTCACTTCCAATACCCACATCCCCTTTTCTTTTCAGCCACTCAGAAGACCTCACAACCATTTTATAGCAGATATAACGATCTGTCAAAAAGCGCCTAAACACAGCCAGGCATGGTGGTGGCACATGCTGGTAGCCCCGACACCCGGGAGCCGAGACAGAAAAAGTACTATTTGGCAGTAAGCCAGGACTACATGACAAGACTCTATCTGTAAAATAAATAAAAAGTAAATAAACAAACAAATGACTGGACTCGGAAAATGCCTTCCTTTGAGACCTTGCCAGACATGTAAAGATGCACCTTTGCCCTACCCTGACAGTGAGCTCCTTGTACTCCTGCAAGTAGCCACACCTTTGCTTTAATGGATTCCCTCTCTACTAGAAAACACATTCTCCATCGATTTGCGACGTTGAAGTCTCACCTAAAAGCCAGAATGACAATTTCTCTCCACTCATTGAAGCAACCCCAGAAATAAGGTAACAATTTAAGGAGGTACATTAAACCAATGACTTCTGAGTGGTGACACCCCTGGAAGCCCTTATCACGACCCCCACAGACTCAATTTCCTTTTTTGTAGGCACAGTCCTGACTCCCTTGTACCTTAGAAAGACTCCTACCGTGAGAATAAATTGAATTATCATTTCACTTAGCATATTGAACACATTTGCAAGTGAATGAAATTATTACAAGAAGGGGTCTTTTTAAAGTGTTTACATAGGGGTTAAGGATTTATGCTCCTCTCTAAGCGGTAACACTTGATTATACCTGAGCTTGGAGTATGTTTTCAACGTTATGTCTATCTCTGTGTTCACATGTGACAAATACCTTGGTCCTTTCTTTCCTCATCTGGGTGATGGTTGCACAAAATAATCTCAGAAATGCAAGTATGCCCATCCCATGAAAGCAAGAAGAGTATCCCACTGTAGTACAGATGATGAAGTAAGGTAGCTTTTATAAGTGAGACAGTGCGATCAGTGGAAAAAGGATGGAGTTCCCTCTTCCGAATCCTGGTGAGGCAGAGCAGTTGCTGGCAACAACAGACTCAAATGAGAGTCAATAAAGCACAGAATATACATTGCCCATTTACATTTATTGCACATTAAGCCTCCTTGCATACAAAAGATAATGACAAATGCAAAACAAGCATGCGGAACAGTGCGGGCTTATCACTGGAGAATGGGCAGGGTGCCAGCTCTCCGCTCTGAACCAAGCAAGGAGCTACAGGCAGGGCTGGTGAACTGCCCAGAGATGGGACACAGAACCACAGGAATCACTTGAAATTGATGTTTTCCTAAACTAGGAAGTGAACCCTACCGTGGCAAACATGGCGGTAGCAGAAAATAAGGCAGCACCTGAAAGAAAGGTCAAATTGCTGGTGCTTCCTGAAGGTTGAGGAAGTCCACACAGCCTAATTTACCATTTTATCTACAAACCACCTTCAGGCAAAAAATTCCAGCCTGAAACCAGAGTCTCCAATAGATGGAAATTTTCTTGAAATCCATAATGCCACAGTTTTCAACCTGTGAGTGGCAACCCCTTTGTGGGGAGGAGGAGTGTCAAATGGTCCTTTTACAGGAGCTACATATTAGATATTTACATTAGGATTCATAACAGGAGCAAAACTACAGTTATGGAGTAACAATGAAAAGAATTGTATGGTTGGGGGTCACCAGAACATTGTATTAAAGGGTTGAAGTGTTAGGAAGATTGAGAATCACTGACATAAAGATTTGTAAATCAGGTAGTCAGGGTACATTTCCCTACACTGGGGCACCAAGCTTTCACAGGACCAAGGGCCTCTCCTCCCATTGAACCTGACTGACAAGGCCATCTAGTGTAGGGGAATGCTAGCGCCGGGAGATGGAGTGAGTGGATGGGCTGGGGGGGGAGGGGGACACCCTCATAGAAGCAGAGGGAGGGAGGAGAATGGGATGGGGGTTTGGAAGTGGCTGGGAGGGGGGAGCAGGAAAGGGAGATAACACTTGAAATGTAAATAAAGAAAATATCCAATTTTTTTTTTTTTTAAAAAGAGTGCTCTACAATGACCTCCAAGGGGTCCATGTTTAGAAGCAGAAGTCTGCTCAGCCTGCTCCCCAGGAAACCTATTGTTACAAGAAGTTGTTGTTGTTGTTGTTGTTGCTGCTGCTGCTGCTGGGGTGTGGGGGGAGCGGTGCTTTGAGTATGTTTGGGGAAGGACAGCATGTGTACATGCAGCAATGTGAGTGAGTGGGTGCGCGCGCGCGCGTGTGTGTGTGTGTGTGTGTGTGTGTGTGTGTGTGTGTGCGCGTGCGCGCGCGCGCGCGCGTTGACAGGGTCTTTCTATGAGACTCAGGTTGACCTCAAACTCCAAATCCTCCTGCCTCCTTCTTACATATTTGCAATAACATGCCCATCCGGGGTAAGGTGCCCCATCTGTGTTGCGTTGTTCAAATAGAGTCTTTTTTGACACTTTTAATTTCCCACCGAAGAAACACAGCTCTTGAGTCGATAGCTCATGGAGTGCTTAGAAGCTCTTTTGTAGGCAACTGTCTGGAGCACTCTCACCAAAATCCCGGCACCAGCTGTCTGCAGCAGACTCACGGCAGCACAAACCTCGCAGGTGCTAGCGACAGAGTAGATGCTACCCAACCCCTCCAAGTCCTCCGTCTTTTTGCCAACTCTTGCCCCTTCGATGCTACCTCAAGAGGCCACCTGCTGAAACAGCTGCCCCAAACATTCTCCGGCCAGACTCTGCGGGCAGACAGAAGGGTGAGAACTATGAAAGAGCTCTTAAGCCCAATCTCTCGGCCTCACTCTTACAGCAGCTGTCCCGGAAAGACATCTCTGCAGGTATTACCACGGGAGCCCTGTTAACTCATCCAGGATCACTCCAGACCTGTGATCCCACTTCCCTGACCAACTGTCCTCTCCTGGGGCAGTGCCAGTCTCAGAGACTTTTCTTATATGTTTGCAACCTTCTGCACAGCTGGGAACAGAGCTGCACCTCCGTAGCACAGCCGAAAAGAACAAAAGCTTCCAGAGCCTGGAAAGAAAATGGGTCTCTGCACCCCCACCTCCTCACTCGCTCCCTCTCTCCCTCTCTCCCTCTCTCCCTCTCTCCCTCCCTCCCTCCCTCCTACAAGTGGAAAACCACCTGAAAACGCACCCCCCACACCACCTCAAGATCTTTATTTATTTATTTCCAAGCCAGGGGAGGGCGGCATGGTGGAGTGGGGGCGGGGGGGGGGTGGAGGAGGAAATCGCATTTGTTTCCCTTGTTTTTCAGAAGCTAAAATGCTCTGGCAGCTAGGAATGAAAGTGTTTGTCTTAATTCTGCCCTCTCGGTGTGAGCCCCTGCAGAAAATGGCTTGTGTTTCCTTCGCCTGCCTCCAATGCGGCTGCTGAGGCTGTTGTGGTGGCAAAAGATAAACAGCCCATCAGCGCGGAGCTGAAAAGAAATATAGGAAAGGGGATGGGAGTAGTTTAATTACTTTGAATGGCTTTTTGTGTTCTGTGTGATTGCTTCCTATGATACAGTAGTTTCTCATTCTCCATGCAAGCTCTGTGTTTCTATTCATAAGAATAAGATTGAAGCAGGAAATTGGCTTTCAAGAGCAGGAGAGAGGAAAGAGAGGACTGAGGTTGGCTGGTTCCTTTAGAAGAGAGAGATTGAGAGCCATGGAGGGTTCATTCGCCCATGGCTGGGCTAGGCAAGGACCCTGGCCAACTCAAGGAGATGACAAGTTTTCTTGCCCTGCCCTGAGATGCAGGAATGATGCAGTGGCCATGGGGAAAGTGGCCTCTGGGGCAAGGGACTGCTCTCACAGAGCTAAGAATAGCAGTCAGAACAAAATTGAAAAAGATGGCCAAGCAAGGCCACTATAGTACTGGGGCCGCCCACTTCCTACTTGAAAAGGCTGTGTGTGCATAAGAGAGAGAGGAAGTGAGCATGTAGGGTAGACACATGCAATTCCTTCAAGTTGTCATAGGACAGATTATAGATTTGAGGGTCTGGACAAAACCCTCGGGAAGCATTGTTCTGTCTCTCCATATTTTCTGTCTTTACCTTTCCGTAAATTAAGAACTTACGATTCACAGCACGGTGACATATGGCTTAACTATGGAGATACATTGAGAAATATGCCACTAAGCAATTACATCACCGTGTAAACTTCGAAGAGTACAGTTAGTCACACACACACACACACACACACACACACACACGATGCCGGTGGTGTTATTGGATTCCTGTGGACCACCGAATATGTGGTCCACTATTGACTAAAGCATCACTATACACCTGCTAAATGGCAAAGCCATGTCTGCACTTGTCATCCTATGAGGTTAGAAGTCACTATCTAAAACTTGAGTGATTTTTCTATGCTATCAGTTTGACTCTGAGTCAAATCTATGTACATTTTCCATATCAATTAACTTGGCATATAAAATACATATGCTCTAAGTACACTGAGGAGATGGCTTTAAGCACTATGATGGTTCCTTCTGCTGTACAAGTGGTAGACGATTCTGTAAATCCTAGTGTTGACTTTCCTTAAATTAGAATAAAGCTGTGCTGGGAACATCTCGGATAAGGACTTAAATTTTCAAGCCCACTGTGAAAACCGAGTATTCAGGGAACTCCTAGACAATGTGGTAAAAGGAATTCATGGCATCTCTACCTCTAGACTTACAAAGCAACAGAGATAAGATTGTCCAGTCTTGGAAGCTTTACTGAACAGGCATGTCAAGCAGCTTACCAGAAGGCAAGTCCTTTAAATATGCTCTGCAAACCGCAAAGTACCATACAGACCATAACTTGCACCATTGTTACAAGAAGGTGCCCACAAGTGTGGATCTAAGACGCTTGGGGAATTAATTCATTCAGGCTCTAATGTTTCAGTATGAGAAGAAGAAGAGCTCTAAGCCCTGAAATGACATCTTATATACTTTGCATGCAAAAGGAGTAAAGGTTCCCTTCAAACTTGTGGTGATTTGAATATGCTTGACCCAGGGAGTGGTACTATTAGGAGGTGGGGCCTTGTTAGAGTATGTGTGGGCATGTGACACTCTGAGAGTGGGCTTGGAGAGCTTCCTCCTAGCTGCTTGGATGCCAGTCTTCTATTTGCCTTGGGAACAAGATATAGAATTCTTAGCTCCTTCATCACCATGCCTGCCTGGAGACTGACATGTTTTCCACCATAATAATAATGGACTTGTTATCATTATGAACCTCAGAACCAGTAAGCCAGCCCCAATTAAGTGTTGTCCTTGATAAAAGTTGCCTTGATCCCTGAAGGTGATGGCCACCCCACAGGAAGACCAACAGCTTCAACTAACCTGGACCCCTGGGAGTTCCCAGAGACTGAGCCACCAACCAAAGAGCATACACATGGGCTGGTCTTACAGAGACTTGATCCATGAGGTAGGGGGTGGGGACACTCTCTCAGAGGTGAAGGGGAGGGAGGATGGGGGAAGAAATCTGGGAGCAGAGCAGTACTTGGTATTAAAAAAAAAAAAAAAAAGAGTTGTCTTGGTCATGGTATCTCTTTACAGCAATGGAATCCCTAACTAAGACAAAACTCAAGATCTCAAACAGCAGAAGCAAATGGGAAAGCATAAGAAAAGCCAGCTAAAACAGGCAGAGAACTAAGAAAACTCACCAGGGAAATTCCTCTGGGGCAATGAAACATCCAAGAAGAAATGAGCCAAAGAGGGCACTGAAAGAGGTACAAAGAGAGCAACAGAGAAAAGAGATTAAAAACTATAAAACAGACTAAATGAGGAACTGTGAATCAGAAACTGCAGAAAACGGGAGGGAAAAAAAAACAGATTACAGCACAGTTGCAGGAAAACCTTGCCTCCCTTGGTCCCTTCCCTCTGCCATGAGCTTTCTCATTTGGGGACTCTCATATTGGCATAGCAGGCTGTTTCTGAATGGGCCCTGTGTCTAGTCATATCATGATCCTCTTCACCCATGTACATTTCCCCTCAAGGATCTCAAAATGAGGACACTAGCTGTGCCAAGATTTGGATCAAAATAAGACACAAAGAACCAGATGCAACACATTCAGCAACAACTAGCAGTTGACAGTTAGGAAGAACTCCCTGCAAAGTGAGAACTTGTGAAGTCCGAAATAAGTAGCTCCCTTAAGATTGGAGTAACCAATCAAAGTGTTTTCCTTGAGGATGGAAGATCCCGACATAGTCCTCTCAGACAAGAAAGTACTGATGCAGGCTGTAAAACAGGTTGAGGCAACTGAGGAAACAGCCAAAGAGCCTGCTGGTAAATGTGAGAGTAATGTTGTCATTTTGTCTAGGCTCCACCCCACAGTTACCAGGCAACAGCCAGATATGCCTGACTCACTATAAAAGGAGCTGCTTGAGCCCTCCTCTCTCGTCTTCTTGCTTCTACTCTGCCCTGTTTCCTCTTCCCCTCTCTCCCCACTGGCCTCCCCACCTCCATGTGCCCATGGCCAGTCTCCTCCCTCTCTCTCTCTCTCTCTCTCTCTCTCTCTCTCTCTCTCTCCCACCCCCCCCCACTTCTGTCTTTCTCTGTCTCTACTCTCTCAACTCCCCTCCCCATGCCCTGAATAAACTCTATTCTATATTATATAGTGTGGCTGGTCCCTCAGGAGGAAGAGGTGCCTCAGCATGGGCCCACAGAGGTACCCCCCTCCCCACACCATACCTCACCTCCATCAAACATATTCTTATCTCTCTTTCTTTTTATAAAACACAGCAGTAACAGCTCATATGGTCTCTTTAGTAGTTATGGTGAGCCTTGGAGCTACAGGAAACACTATTGAGGCTCTAGGTGCCTGCCTGCCAGGTGTGAGCTGAAACACCATCATCAGTGTGGGTGATGCAGCAAGCAAAGAAGCACTGTGGGAAACACTAGTCTGCATCATAATAGGACCCAGATGCCTGAGACTATGAGAATTTCTGACTACATAGGATGAGGAGAGAAATGAGAGTTTCCAAATGAAACTTCAGTAAGACTGGAAAATTCACTATTCTGAGAGTCCAGTTCAAATTTGCATCCCCTTTTAGTTAGCAGCATGAAACTGAATGGCTTGCTTCCTTCATTCTACAGTAAGATTGACCTCTGACGGGCTCTCGTTTTATAACTACCCTCCCAATCCACTTTAAGCTACCCTGAGCTAGTTCAGCTTAGTTCAGAACAGGAGCAAATAAATAAATATCCCAGTGTTGTTGTGCTGGTGTGACACCCTGAAGAGAATACTTTACAGGACACCTAGGTGTCCAAGGTCTGTAGGTATTGGATGCCTGAAATGTGAAGAGTGGACAGGGAGCATTGTGTATAACTATAGACTCTCCAGTAAAGGATGGCAAAGACAGAAATTTCAAAATACCGGTAGGCAGGGACACTCTGTATATTTATGGAGGAAGTAGTTCACCCAAAAGATCATAAATGCTCCAAACGTATCACAGCGGCAAGTGGTACAGAGGGGAAAGAAGTGTGTAAATGGCTTCAGACATGGCTTGGCATGAATTTCCATGTCATCAAAGCAGAAGGATATTGCAGGGGATTCAAAATATTTAAGGTTGACATCTAGGAGAGTAACCAAGCTACCCCTCATCTTTGGGGCTTCTGCTGAATCGGGTTAGAGAAGAAACAATAGGTCAGTCTCCTTTGCTGACATTGGAAGGCGTCTTTCTTTCATTAGAAATAGAAGAGTGTGATGTTGAGGAAGGTGTGGAGACGCTCTGTGAAGACCGTCAATGACAGAGTCATGACAGTGCTGGCGATAGGCAACTGGCCCAGTGTAATGTTTTGTTTATGTCTCTGGAGAGGATGGACGAGTGGTAAAGTCCATCCGGATGCTTCCAAGAAGAGAAGCATCCATATCACTACTGAGTATTCATTTTAATTGTAGGGGGTGAAAGTACCCCAGTTCACTGCCTCCTCTAGTGTATGAATCAGCCTTCAAATCTTAGCTGCTTCTACAGCCATTGTTCTGCACGTACACTTTACACATAGGCCCTCTGTGAGTCCTACATGGCTGGGAAACTCAACACGGCCCTTAGCTTCTCAGATCAATGATATACTCGTAAGCTCACTGTCTATACAGTGCTTATTCTTAGGCCAAGGCCTGTTAACAAGCATTGTGCCTAGGTAAGGATTTTAGAAGGAGCCCTGTGAGCATCGTTCCCCACAGCCTGTCATTTCGTTATCTGCATTCTCTATTAGCTGTTTGGGATCATTAGGCAAAACCTAGCGCTCACCGCACACTGCTCCGTGTGTTTGCTCTAATAAGCTTTCGTAAATAAAACCTGAAGAGATGAAAAAGGCCGGTGTCTGATTACATGCAACCAATTTGGCCTCATTAGGTTCTTATAAGAAGAAAAAGTAAATATAATCTTTATAAATCATACGGCTATACCAGAGACGCCTGGCAAAATTCATTAGTTAAGATAATAAGAGTGAGGACCGTTTAAACATGCAGAACACTTGGTTTATGAAGCTGTTAAGTACTGTTTCATCCATTATAAACTTTTACAAAACTCAAAGATGTAATCAGGCAAAGGAGAGCACATATTCTTAATGGATTCCCTAAGGTTTGGGCTTAATAATTTGCTACTAAAGCATTGGTGAGACGTAAAATATTAATTTATTTTCCCTAGGTGTCCAAAGCCTAGAAAATGTTTGTTCAGCCTATTTTACAGAGAACACCACTGAGGCACAGGGAAAGAAAGCAATAAGCCAAAGAAACTAGAGCAAAACTGACAAGAACACAGGCATCGTGCCCTAAAGGTATTGCTTCTTGAGTCAATGTAAAGTCAGATTTTTTTCATTTAAGAAGATAAAATAATGGAACGTGTGGGAGAAAGCCGGCACATTTCTTGTTACTTTGCCCTAAGCATAATATCTAGTTTGATTCTTAGGTGTCGGGTAGGGCAAATGTTGCTCTGTCAGACTTGAATATTACTTCTTAACGGACGCATGCGTTCAAGGTTGAAAGAGAAGAATGAGAACTCCGGGAACTGGCTCTGGTTTTCTTTACGAGCTTGAGGATGCTCTGGGTGTCTTTCTACTGTCAACGGTGTGAGGAGGAGAGTAAATTATTAAGGGAGGTGGAGGAGGGGTAGTTTACCCATCAAATGTCTGAGAAAAACTGTTTGCAGGGGAATTCACTTGGGTTCCCTGTTTCAGAGGGTTTCATTCATGGCTGCTGAGCCTAGTGTGCTTGGACAGAACACCATGTAGAAATGGGGCTTTACCTCATAGGAAGCAGAGAACCGGAAGTAACCGAGGACCAAGTATAACCTCCAAAGCATCCTACTTCCTTCATGTGGACTCCAGACCCTACGTTCCCACCACCTTCCCAAATAATACCACTAGCCAGGAACAACACATTCAAAGGATGACCCTGTAGGGGATATTTCACGTTCAAAACATAACAAGACGGGCGTTTTGCAAAGTGCTATCTAAACATTCCCTTTCTTGTTGATGTTCATTATGTTTTTGAGAATTAGCTCTTATCTCCTGAACCTTCCACCACATTCCAAAGCACCTAACCTCTGGAAGTTTTCCCCAGGTCAGAAGAATCTCCTGTCTCCGCACTAGGGAGACTGAGGCAGCTCTAATAACTTTAACCTCATATCCTCAACCAGATGTCAGTAGGCATTTCTCATCTTGGTTCCGAGCTGACAGCCCAGGAGAAAACGTGGTTTCTAAAGCACCAGCAAGAATGGAGCAGGAAAGGTAGCAATTAGCTTTCTCCCCGAAATCCCATTCCCGTCTGTCTGCCACCTCCCATCACACAGACTCCTTTTAGCCCTGATTTTCATTACCAACCATCCTGCCTTCTGGGGACAAGACACAGACTAGATGTCCCTTCTTCCAGAATCACCTCCCTCAACCTGTGAGTGGCAGCAACCATGTGGAAAGGAATAGCAGGAAGGACTGAAGAAGGCAAGCAATCTCTCGGGCAGTGGAGCTTTCAACAGAATGGACAGGTCTCAGGAGTCCAAGAACTACTGGTTTTAAATATTTAATAAACCATATAGAGTTAAGCATGAAGTCTATAAGATGGCGTAGAAGGATCCTCTCGGGTAGCGTGGACGGTGGGGCTAGGACGGTTTTGTTTTTTTGTTTTTCGTTTTTTGTTTTTGTTTTTCTCCTTTCCTCTCCTTTTCACCATTTTCCCTCTCAGCTATTTCGGCAGCCTAAGCGCAGCGCGTCTTAGCATAGATACAACACTGCCACCTAGAGGCTTAGGAGGAATTGTCCTTCAGCCCGCCAGCCGCCAGGACTGAAGCCGATTCCTAAGCACTGCCTTAAGGAAGCATCCTGATGGGAGCTCCAGGCCTGTTTCACCCTGTGTGGGGCAGAAAAGGCTTGGAGCAAGCCTTTGGAAGTCCAAGAATGTATGGCAGTCTTCGCTAGCTTAGCTACCCATCCGCAGCAACTCTTAAGCCTAGCTTCAAAACATTAAAGAACGAATCCTAGCTGGTAACCCTCTAACTCCCTCCTCCTCATCTAAATGCAAATTTCCTTGAGTTTTCCCTTCCTGTAGCCTATTCTTTGCATGTTAGGATAATTCATGTAAATCGTATGCATTTTGGTTAGAGGCACCTAATTAGACAGATTAGCTCACAGACTCAATAACCTTCTCTTTTATTCTTATGAAAAGAAGGTTATGTCAGTTAGGACTTCTCCCCTTAATAGGCATCTCAGGCACAGAGTACATTTGTGCTTACAGGTCTCCATGTGTACAGAGAACACAAACTACTGTTTTGTCATGTATATTGCTGGGGGTTTGTATTTGAGAATATGCATACCTTCAGAAGTCCCATACTGGTGCTGGGTACCAGTGGCAAGGGTAGTTCACAAATGACCAACGAATATGAACATTTGATTGGCATAAGAGATGAACAACAAAGAAAGTAAAAGAGAGAGGGAAAAAAAACATATATTCCTCCCTTTGTTCTGAAAATGGATTTGGGTTCTCGTTAGCACGCTGCTACTGTGCACTGTGAAAGAAAAGAAAACTTGCTTATAGGGAAAAGATAAACCAAAGATGTGACGCTAACAAGCTCTCAAAATGACAAAAGCATTGTAGGTTGCCATGGCAAGAGATCTTATCCTCAGCCTCTGAAAATCCCTCAGGTAGGCCAGCCTCAGATAGAATTAGGCAAACAGGAGTCCTCAGAGCAGCAACGGGATGACTCTTTTCTTCCCTTCAACACTTCGCTGATTCCCAAGAGCCACCCAGATGTGCATTTAGTCAAATGCCAGATAAAGCCCCCTGGAGCAGATGCCACTTTCTTCCAGGATATAGCTTAGAGGTCACAAGGTGCAAACTCAGATACCTGCCTGTGAGTGACTGAAGCCAGTGAGACAGGGCTGTCTCAGAGAGTCTCCAAAGAGAAGCCATTACTCAGGACATTCAGTTGCTGCCTTCAGGAAAGGCGGGCTCAGTATTGTTATATTTCTTTTGAAAGCAGCCAGAAATCTGGTATGGATGCGCAATCTCCTGATTCTTTTGTTGGCAGCAACTCAAAGAAAAAGAAAGAAACGCTTGTGATGGACCAAATAAGACTTAGCCAAAAGCCTGATTTGATCTGGAAAAGGCAAGTGCAACTTCTCAGTCTCGGGCCTTGAAACCAAACAAAAAAATCTATATTCAAACCACACCCAAGTCCAGCCCTCTACTGCCCATTTAGAGCAAAAAGCTTCACGGTTTCATGCCCCGGTTTATCCAGTTTCACCTGTCTGGGTTGCTCTTTCCTCCAGCCTTTGCCTGTCAAAATCCAATATCGAGGGCCAACTCAAATGTCAATTTATTTGAGAGGTCTGCTGGAATCACTGCAGTCAACATTAATCGCTTCAAGAGTGCTCTTTTTTTATCTCTGTTTTCACACCCAGAAGTAAGCACTGTTTATGTGTCCCAGCTATGAGTCCTCAATAACAGTAAAGGGTCAAAGTTCATCTTTTCTCTCAGTCCCATGCCAAGGACAGAGCTGGTATTGATAGTTGGTTTGGATGCATATTGGGAACTTGCTAAGTGAGAAGCAATGCATGAAGTTTGTTGGTTAAACAACTCAGGGCACCGCAAACACGATTAATTTAATCTGAGTCCTGCACCAAACATGCAGCTGACCAAACAATGCTGCCCAGCTACATCCAAAATGACTCTACGCAGTAGAAATGAAACCAGCTTATATTCTGCTTAGAAGATTCTCTCTGTGAGACCCCAGGGTTGCAACTAGATAGAAAGCAAGATTGTGATGGTACAGATGTTATCACTTGCCTCCCTGGAGGAAAGCCCCACCCCAATTATTAAGGCTTCATCCTATGTATATGCTACATATTTGAACACAGGATTTATTTCAATAAATTGTGTGTGTGTAACTTAGTTATCATCCTCAAAACAAATCTACAATGATCGCCTACTTTGTGTAAGGAACAGCAAATACCCTTTGGTATTTACAGGACACACTGCCCTCAGGGAGTAACAGTATTGGAAAACAATATATTTAATAAATAATATATTTTTATATGGAGAAGAAGACCATTTATGGCACCATCAATCCATAGAAAAATGCCAGAATGCATTTATTGAGTTCCTGTTGAGTAAAATGTCTCTGGTTCTGCACCAGGGATTCAAGGATGATGAGAAGCTATGTCCACCTTTGTGGAGAGCATGTATTACACATAGCAATGCAACGTTTACTGAGGGCTGAACATTCATTAACATGAGAGCGTGAGAGACGGGAGAGACGGCTCGGCAGTTAAGAGTGCTTGCTGTTCTTCCACAGGACCTGAGTTCCATTCCCAGCACCTATATCTGGTGGCTCACAGCTGCTTGTACCTCAAGTTATAGGGATCAAAACTCCTCTTCTGAACACTGAAGGTACTTACACACACATAGTACACATACAGGCTTGCAGGCACACATGAGGAGAATTTCTGTGATAAAGGAAAGGGACGAAAAGGGGATTGGATTGACTGAACTCTTGCTAAAGAGAATATATACTAAAATGGTGCTTTGCTCCAGGACTGACTGCAGTGGCCTTTCAGGATTCTAGAGATCTAAAAATCCCCGGATCTCCACTTTAGGATTACCCAGCTGAGAACTACAGTGATGCTCCAAAGAGGTAGAAGATCCATGCAAGAGGGAGCATCTCATCTCAAGTGTCATGGAGATGCCCTGACTCTGGCCACTCATCGGAGACATGAATGCTACAAGAAAAGACAGGCATGAGATCACATTCTGTTCCATTTGATTATTGTAACTCTACTTCTGCTCTGGTCCTACCAAACCAGTGCTCCATACAGAAACTCTCAGTGTTCATGTGGATCACCCCAGTCTACCTACAACCTTCGCAGCCCTGATGTGAAGTCAACTTGTTGTGAGTCTGAAGAAGGTGTCAGCCATAACTACTGTTTGTCCTTTCTATGACCACACTAGAGTTTGGTGAGATGGTGAAGGAACAGACAAAAGAAAGACTGGATGCAGAATGAGTCATTCCCATAAAAGTATGATAGTCGACATGATGAAATCAGCGTACCATCTTCTATCAAGGGAGGAAACCCATCCACACACACTGTACGCAGCTTGTACGGAGAACACATTAATTTTTTTTAATGAAAGAAGAAAAATGAGATTTGGAAAAGCCTAAAATAGGGCGGGAAGTTAAGATCAAGAGTTGCTGGGGTCACCATCAGTAAAGGAGGAAAGAGTGGATAAAAGAATCCATTAGAATAACCCCCCACACTGCTCTACTCCATGCTCTGCCCATCATTTACTCTTTAAAAAATGTTAGCAAGATAAGAAATGGAAGAAAAATAATCAACCCAAAAGTGTAAGTGTCAACCTGAACAGATTTCAGAGTGAAACAAAGAATTTACATGATTAACTGAAATTCCATAGAGATGTGGAAATATCTCGGCAAAATGAGAGCAAGCCGAGACCTGGCTCCTCTCAACGCCTCGTGTGTTGCTTGGTCTTTGATATCTATTTTACATTCCGCAGCAAAAAAAAAAATTGCCATATCTGATGTGTTTTGC
This sequence comes from Grammomys surdaster, assembly GCF_004785775.1. Lineage (NCBI taxonomy): Eukaryota > Metazoa > Chordata > Mammalia > Rodentia > Muridae > Grammomys > Grammomys surdaster. Next base: position 7,218,364 of record NW_021604630.1, read on the forward strand.
CAAGTCTTTTATTTGGGATGCTTCCTGATTTCAATATTTTTAGCTGCCGTGGTTTTTAATCACGAGGGTATTGTTTGGAAAGCAATTATTTGATGTGCATTCAAAAGCAAAATTCAAGACCCATCCAGATTCATGTGAGATCATCCCTCTAAGTGAGGGCACTGTGGGAAAGGGCAGAAGGCTGACCTTAAAGGCCTATATATGAAGGATCTCAGATTTCCATTACAGAAGTGTGGGTAATAGGTGCCCTTTGCTGAAGTCACTCGGTGCTGTTGATTGAAGAAGGCAAATTACAACTTTATCTGTGTTCATCAGGAAATAAGGCCCATGTGCTTGCTCCTCCCTGAAATCTAACCTCTTTGCAATCAGCCAGCTTCCTGAGTGGCCAACAATTTGATAAGAGAACCAGGAATGGGTAACTTTTTTAGAAAGAAATATGTCTCTTCCCGATACTGTTTCTCTAAGGATATAATGCAGCCATTAGTGGGGTGTAGTACCTTAGAATTAGCACCTGGAAGGAAAAATAATTGAAATGTCAGGACTGATATAACTGAGAAGACCTTCCAGCATCTTACTTCAACATCTTCTTCAGAGATGGGAAGGTGTATCTGGAGGTAAAGGCTGATGCTTCTCGGGTTGTTCCCAAGACCCACAAAGCTTTGTCTCTCAAGTATAGTGATGAAAGACAAGATCCTTGAGCTCTTTATGGCTGACAGACTCACACATAACTGTCAAGACTTGGAGAATTGGCCCCTTGCGACTTGATTTTAAGAACTCCTTGGTTTGGCAAAAAAGCCACCGCAAACACTGGCTTGCTTCTCTGCGGAAAGTACTTCATTCTTCATATACTTAACCTGATCCAATTGTTCAGGGTGGAAATGTGTAGTACAACCAACACAGTCATTTTCACAGCAAAGCAATTATGGGCCCAAGGAACAAGGCAAAGTCTCTTTTCCAATTGTTCGTGGGAGTGTGTTCATTCTGAGCCATTACCACGCGTGTCTGTCAGAGGGAATCTCTGCAGCAGGGTGTAATGAGGCATATTAACTCTCTCTTTGCAACTGGGCATCTCTGGCCTGGCTCCAGGACAGAGCTGAGACTAAGGCTCCAGGAGTAGCTTCAAATCCATCTTTCTTTCTTTCTGAATAGTCCAGGTTGCAGTTATTGGAAAGGATCTTATAGTCAGGAAATAGGGGAAGATATGGACAGGGGACGATACAGCAGTGAGAAGAAGATCTAGAGATCGCTGATAGCTGTTGCAAGAAAAGCATACATACATGCAGGGGGCATAAGTCAGAGATGTCTCCGGTCCAGCCCAGTACTTTACTCTTTCTTCTTGACAGTCGACCTCCGATGCTGACACTCCTCTTTCAACCTGTCATCCTTCTGCTCAAGTTCTCCTTATGGCTCCCACCACTAACACAACAATGTCCAAAACAACAAAGCCTGGTTTGCAAGATCTAACAAAAGTAGCCATCAGCACACATCTCATGCCAGATGACAATGACATGAGTTTGTCACTCCTGTGATGACTGCCACTTTTCAAGGATCCTGACTTTCTGGTTGGTTTTGGCTAATAAGAAAAGAAGCAGAGCTAGGCAGGCAATCACAGGGATGGGGGATACCTTTACCATTAGCTGTCTTGGCGCCTACTCTCTCAGGTTCCTTTAGAGTAGCTGTCACCTAAAATACCCTGCTCTGTGGAGTACAGCTTTACCTACACTCAGATCATTTGTTGTAAATGGACACATGGCTCTACACAGTCCCGTGGAGCTGAAAATAATTTCTTTTCTCCTACCCTCGCCAGTAGGTTACTGTGCTCTAATCAGCAAGCATCCTTCTCTTATCTGCAAGAGCTGTAGTCCTGTTGACTGTTAAGGCCACAACTGGGATGCCTTGCATCCTACTCTCCATCCCTTACAGATGAGAAAGCTCAAAAGCTCAAGAGGTTAAGGTTCTGATTGTCCAACCATGTACAAGGTAGCAAGTAGCAGACCCAGGATTAGAACCAGAGAACTCCCACTCCAGACAGTTCTCTAGCCGCCTCTAACCTGCTCCGCCTTGCTGTCTCACCATGCGGCATGATATTTACACTTCTCTGCTCTCATTGAACCCCAAGTGTAGTCAGAGGCAAGCCGCGAATCTTCCATAAACTCTCCATCTCCAAAATGTGGTGTCTATGCAATCTCCTCATAGATGTACCAAATGCTCTTTCTTTTTTAAGTATTCTTGGGCATTTTCTTGTTTCACCAATAAGAGGAAGAAACCTCCAGGGGGGTATAAATTATGACCCACATATTCCCATCATCCTTAGCCTATAGTAGATATGGTATCCTATACTAGTGACTGAACAAATGACTGAGAAGAACTTTTGTAGTGTCTCTAACGAGACATTTTCCTGCTTTATAAAATGAGCAATGAGATTGGCTGGTACAGGGTGACAAACTCTAAACAAGGTAATTCACCTGGAAAAACAAAGTCACATTTCCATTCTCAGCAAAGCTTACTCAAGGTTACTGTAGAAGCCCCACAATGTGTTAGCTGCTAAAAAGTCAGTAGTTCGACAGCTACAGGTGAATTTTCTGGGACTACATTGCTAACGTTCAAATCTTAGTTCTGGCCTTGTTATTCTTGGAAATTTTTCTCCATACAACATCTTAATTCTGCTGTCTATAAGATGGAGATAATGGTTGTACTTGCCCTGTGTTGTGAAGATTAATTAAATCAGTTTATATAAGAACCTAGAGCCAAGAGGACTAGATGGATGGTTGGTAGATGGAGAATGATAGGTGTCTTAGAGAGTCCATTGTTGGGAACAGACACCATGACCAAAGCAACTCTTATAAAGGACAACATTTAATTGGGGCTGCCTTACAGTTTCAGTGGTTCAGTCCATTATCATCATGGCAAGAAGCATGGCAGCACATGCAGGCAGACATAGTGCTGGAGGAAACACGAGTTCTACATCTTGATCCAAAGGCAGCCAGGAGAGGACTATCTTCCCACAGGCAGGTAGGAGGCTTGGGGCTAGGTGGGTGGAGCTTGAGCATAGGACTCCAAAGCCCACCCACACAGTGACACACTTCCTCCAACAAGACCACACCTATTTCAACAAGGCCAGACCTCCTTTTTTTTTGAGACAGGGTTTCTCTGTGTAGCCCTGGCTGTCCTGGAACTCACTCTGTAGACCAGGCTGGCCTCGAACTCAGAAATCCGCCTGCCTCTGCCTCCCAAGTGCTGGGATTAAAGGCGTGCGCCACCACCGCCTGGCAAGGCCAAACCTCCTAATAGTGTCATTCCCTGTGAGCCAAGAATTCAAACACATGAGTCTGGGGGGAGGGGGGTCACAAACCTATGTAAACCACCATAATAGATAATTTAAAAGTATTAGTAATTATTGCTGAATTAGTAACAGTTACACAGAGATAAGCCCCTATTAAGACTTTCAAGAAACTTGGAAGTTTCCAGAAAGAAATACAAATTATGTTCTTTCTGGTGCTCGTTTATGAGCACCCTCCCTTAGGAAATAGAAAGTTCCACAGAATCAACCCTATCCTGGGGGATGGTGAAGAATTTTCCTACACAAAGGCCTACACAAAGACCCAAGGAGCCATTTATTGGTAATGAATCTTCAATGGCAGGGAAGAGAGACTAATGAACATTCACCCGGCACTCACAGTGTGCGTGCACCACTGTGGAGTGAGCAGTGCAAGGCATGCTTTATCACCTCTCTAAGGGAACCCAGCACATCACCACAGCCTGAGCCCCAACACCACAACTGTGGACCCACAGCGATGACATTCAAAGTCCCAGATGCAGCCCTACTCTCTAAGAACTGGATAAAAATCTCCTGAGAGGAAAATAAATGAGTTTCAATAGTAATAATAATAATAATAATAATAATAATACCCTACAACAACACTGGGGACATAGCAAATTCATTTCCAAAACCACCTGCCTCTCATTCAGTCTTGCGTTAGCGCCTGCCTTTCACCACTTACACGTTGAAATGCTGGAGAAACCACAAGAGCACCATGTCAGCGGAACAAATAAAGAGCCTCCATTCCTTGATGGGCCTCTTTCTTCTTCATAATCTTGCCTTTTTATTACCTATATTAAGGATGGCGTACACCAAGGGCCCAAGAAAGGAGAGAAGAAACGATTTGACTGTTGAGTTTGCACCGTTTCCCCCCCTAGAGAACTGAGCCTACGCACGTAGTTTATTACCTTTTCAGCCCTTCTGAACACAGCTTAAAGCCATATAATATCTTTTTGGTAGGTTAAATGAGTAACAGCTCTCGCTAGTCTGTCAGTCAATTCTATTCCCCTTGTGAATAAGGGAAGTTAGCATCTTACCTCTCTGATGGCTAAGGAAAGTGAGTTTTTCTTCTGCTCTCTACCAGGAAATGTTTTTGGCAGAGGAGGGTAGGGGGATCCTATATCCTCATGCCACCTGTCAGGTGAGATACTGACGTGGGAAAAGCTCTCTATGGATTGCCGATACAGAAGGTAAGTTAAGGCTACTAATAGAGAAATCGTAATGATATTAGTGTGCTATCCACACCTGAATCTCAACCAAGGCAAACCCAGTACATTTCGTTGCAGTGATCAAAGAAAGAATCCAAAGATAACGAAGCCACAACAAAATAAATTAGAGCCATAGCAAGATGTAAGGGGGTCAGTTTCTCATTGTTGGCACGAAAGGGCTGAGGCAGGTTAACTTTATAACGAAAAAAAGTTTCTTCAGCTCACAATTCTAGCAGACAATACTAATATCAGCTTGCCTCTCATCAGAGATTCATGGCAGTAATAGGATCATGCGTGAAGAAGAGCCAGATACATGACCAAGTAGGAATGCACAACAGCTCAGATCCCGTAGTCCCTTCTGAGGGCACAAGCTCACTTAATGTAATTCCCATCACCTTTCGTATAATCACAAGGGGTCCAAGGCTCTGATGATTAAACCTTTGGGGAACAAACTAGACCTAAACTACAACACAAACACTTTTTCCAGGATAAAAGCCACTCTGCTCCATTCTGAAAACATATATAGTCATCTTCAAATGAGGAGGTTTGGTTTGGTTTGGTTTGGTTTGGTTTGGTTTGGTTTGGTTTGGTTTGGTTTGGTTTGGTTTGGTTTGGTTTTTCAAGGCAGGGTCATTATGTACTCTTGGCTGTCTGGAACTCACTCTGTATACCAAGCTGGCCTTGAACTCACAGAGACCCACCTGCATTTGCCTCCTAAATCCTGGGATTAAAGGCATGTGCCAATCACTGCCTGGCCTTCAAGAGAGTTTTTATCTGTGAGTATTTATTATACTATCTTAACCATATATGTTTGGCTAGATTCTTTTTTTAATTTTTTATTGGACATTTTATTTATTTACATTTCGAATGTTATCCCCTTTCCCAGTTTCCCGTCTACAAATGCCCTATCTCATCTTCCTCTCCCTGCTTCTATGAGGGTGCTTCTCTACCCACCCACTCCCACCTCCCCATCCTGACATTCCCTACACTGGGGCATTGAGCCCTCACAGGACCAAGGGCCTCTCCTCCCATTGATGTCTGACAAGGCCATCCTCTGCTATGTATGCAGTTGAAGCCATGGGTCGCTCCATGTGCACTCTTTGGTTGGTGGTTTAGTCTTTTGGAGCTCCAGGGTGGGGGAAAACATTGTTGTTCTTCCTATGGGTTGCAAACCCCTTCAGTTCCTTCAGGCCTTTCTCTAACTCCTCTGTTGGGGACCCCGTGCTCAGTCCAATGATTGGCTGCAAGCATCTGCCTCTGTATTTGTCAGGCTGTGGCAGAACCTCTCAGGTGACAGCTATATCAGGCTCCTGTCAGCAAGCACTTCTTGGCATCCGCAATAGTGTCTAGGTTTGGTGTCTGTATATAGGATAGGATTGGATCCCTAGGTGGGGCAGTCTCTGGATAGCCTTTCCTTCAGACTCTGCTCCACACTTTGTCTCTGTATATCTTCCCTTGAGTATTTTGTTTTCCCTTCTAAGAAGGACTGAAGTATCCATACTTTTGTCTTCTTTTCTTGAGCTTCATGTGGTCTGTGAATTGTATCTTAGGTATTCTGAGCTTTTAGGCTAATATCCACTTACCAGTGAGTGCATACCATGTGTGTTCTTTTGTGCTGGGGTTACCTCTCTCAGAATGATATTTTCTAATTCCATCCATTTGCCTAAGAATTTCATGAATTCATTGTTTTTTAATAGCTGAGTAATAGGCTAGATTCTTGAGAGAAGAATACAAAGGTAAGACTGCCTCCTGTCCATCATGACACTTGGGCACTGAGGCCTTCAGTGGGGGTCCACACTGACCACCTTGCTGATACGAAACTTCCCAATCAGCCCTCCTGCCTCTCTGTCCTCTATCTTTTTCCAGTGGTGGTACCTTCTCTAACAAACCACATGTCCATACTCACCGTGCTCGTTAGATTCTGCCTGCATACAAGCTCTTGGCCTCAGGATGCTGGTCACTTTCCTACCCCTGTGTTAAAGGACTTGAGGAAAGAAGAATATGTTCCAGCTCAATGCAGTCCACTGTCATGCCTCTTGGTTGCTTTCGGTCCCATAACAGTGCAGGGATTTCATGACAGGAGGGCATAGCAAAGGAATACTACACACTTCATGGCTACTGAGAAGCATACAGAAAAGATCCAATAACAAGAGGCAAGATGGGAAGCCCTCCCTCATTCAATATGGACATATCAACAGATTAACCTACTAATGAAGACAAGGCCCAAATGATGTCTACAATTCCCAGAAGTACCACCAGCTGGGACCAAACCTTTTACTACCTGAGCCTTTTGAGGGGTAATGTGCCATGTCCGAACCATAACATCCAGGATAGAACACTGAATTCTGTTGCCTGATTCATTTCAAGTGTCCAGTGCATCATACACACTCAAAATATAGTCACTAGAGGCTGGGAGATGACTCGATTGGTAAAAGTGTAAGTGACACAAGCATAAGAACATGAGTTCAGATCCCCCTGAACCCATATAAAAAGATAGGCACAGTAGTACAATAGCACATACCTGTAAGCCAAGTGTTGGTCAAGGGGCCAGACAGATCACAGAAATTCATTAGCTGTCTAGCCTAGCCGAATCAACAAGCTTGAGATTCAATGACAGACCATGTCTAAAAAAGTGATGACGAATGGAACATGATAGTAAGATCCTGCTGCTAAGCCATCATACACATGGACATAAAAAGATGAGCTTGTATTGGTCTGGAACCGTCCTCTCTTTTGGCTAGCATTCATTGTACCAGAAGGTGCTATATATGCTACTGTAGAAGAAAAATCATCAACAGTCTTTCCCAGCTGTGCACTCTCTGAGCTACAGTAATGATTGAACTGGCAAGAGATGCCCATTGGCATTATCATGACCTGAATGTTATGGGAGGAACCAACTGCTTTCTGCTCTCCTCTACAGGTAATCTTGGGATTGGAGTATCCCCTGTGGTGACAACTTCTTTAATACCCACTCAAAACTTAAAAGAGATTATTAGCTATTCATAGTTTTGATAAATAATCTGGAGTCCCTGATATGAAACCTCACTCACAGTTCAAAATAAATAACCCCCACAAATTGCTGCATCAGTCTTTGCTGATTAATTACTGTATTCATTTGGACTTCTTTTTCCTTTGGTATTGAACTACTCCTAAGATGACACCACAGAAAACTGGAGCTCTGACAGCTGATGCCCTTACTCTCTGTCATCTCAAGAAACCAAGTCCACCATCTCCACCCCTAAATTATTAGCCAAAAAATAATAATAATAATAATAAAAATAAAAACACAACCGGTCCTGAAACTCTGGATGCTCATGTGACCAAGTCACAACTAGCTGGCAGCATAATAAAACCCCATAGCCTTCAGTGCCCCAGTTGGCAGCCAGCTAACTGCAGAAGTCAAGGCGCTGACTTCAGGTACATAAATAAGACCATGTGAGATCAGCTGAGCTCACGCCAGAATGGCCAAATATGCTAATATGACCCATCATGCTCTTAGGTCCTGAAGCCATGAAGGTACACCTTCTCTACACACATATCTTTCTATGTACAAAAGAGAAATCATATGAGAACTTAAATCATATGAGAAATTTGATTCTCTTTATGGAAAAAGGTACACTAAAGGCCTATTCCATGGCCCATTCGTATTAATAGTCTCAAAGCCCTTGGGTTTGACCTGACTTGTTGGAAGTATAAAATATCATAATGGTATCTGACAAAGCAAACCCAACCACCGTCTTTCATTGTTTATCTCCTGCCTTCTTGTTATATGTGTGTGTGTGTATATGTATATGATGTGTCCATATGTATATGGGTATATGTATAGGTGTATATGTATATATGTATATATGAATATATATGATGTATATGTCTTAGCTTTTCCTATAAAATATACAAAACAAACTGGTCTTAAAACAACAGCCAGCCATGCAGGTTACTATTCTGGAAGTTAACAGCTTGAGGTTGTACTATTTGGCCATTCTGGCGTGAGCTCAGCTGATCTCACATGGACTTATTTATGTACCTGAAGTCAGCGCCTTGACTTCTGCTGTTAGCTGGCTGCCAACTCAGGCACTGGGGGCTGTGGGGTTTTATTATGCTGCCAGCTAGTTGTGACTTGGTCACATGAGCATCCAGGGTTTCAGGACCAGTTGTGTTTTGTTGTTAAGCACTTTTCAAGATGGAACAATTTCATGAAGTGCTCACAGGACAAAGAAAGCCACAAACTCAGCTCCAGCTCCATTGTAGAGAAACACTCAAAAAAAAAAGAAAGAAAGAAAGAAAGAAAGAAAGAAAGAAAGAAAGAAAGAAAGAAAGAACCCTGCCTATTTCAAGGGCATGAGTGCCAAGAGGGCAAGAATTTGTGTCTTTTATTGTTTTTAAGTTTCAGTCAGGAAGGGATTGTGAGATGTGTATGGGCTGACATACACAGCTCACAAACAAACATAACAAAGATATAACAAGAAGCCAGTTAGCAGTAAGTCACTAATTCATCTAGTCAAACCAGATCATTTTAAGAGAACAATTCTTTATGGTGCCTGATACATTCATTTATGTTTCAACATAAACATCCCTGACCACCTACTGTGCGCTCGACATGATACAAGGTACTTGTGACATAACCAAAATGAGCTATGTCCTGGCTCTGCCCAATCTTATCATCTAGGACAGTGAACAAGTAAATGTGTACTAGACCAGACTCGTAAGTGTCCCAAAGAAAATTAAATGTGCACAAGTCCTGAGAGTAACAAGAGTTGAGGTTTTGCCCTGTTTAAGATGGCCAGAGAAGGCTGATACCCGGGCAGAGTACTCTAAGGTAGTGAAGGGAGAATCTGTAAGGATGGATAGTGAGGGCAACCAAGGCACAGGAAAGGGTTAAATACAAAGCTTTTTTTTGGTGAATGGCAGCCTCAGTTCTTAGAAGAAAGACTAACACCACTAGTGTAGAGGGAGGAGGGAAAGAAAATGTGAGGGAGGAGAGAGGAAAGCATGTTCAAACAGTGAGAGAAATGGGAACAAATCATTCTGGCAATGATTAAACTGTGGGAAGAAGCTTGGATTTTTGTTGTGAGAACAAAATCCTTGCCTGGTTGGGGACCAAGATGCAGCACAGCCTGACCTGCATCTACAGAGCATCATTCCACTTGTGCTGGGCACAAGCTGCTCTAAGAGGACAGTGGAAAAAGTGGAATTCATGTGGGAGGCTCCTATCATCCTGTTCTCGTTGGCTCCCAGCCTCGGCATCTCAGCTAATGAATGAACTGTTTGGTTCCAGTTTGGGGGCCCATAGGTGAGATTACAGCTGAATTTGACAAAAGGGCATATCTTTTTTACTTATCAAGGGGCGCATATGCATCTTTATACCACCTGCAGAACTCAAGGAGAACACAGAAAGAAAAACGAGGAATGAAGCTCTCTAGAACAGTGGTTCTCAACCTGTGGGTCATAACCCACTGAGGGGTTGAACGACCCTTTCATAAAGGTCACCTAAGACCATCAGAAAACACAGACATTTACATCATAATTCATAACAGTAGCAAAATTGCCATTATGAAGTAGTGGCGGAGATAGTTTTATGGTTGGGGATCACAACAACATGAAGAACTGTATTTAAGGGTCACGGCATTTGGAAGTCACTGCTCTAGAATCCTACTGTCCAGCCACTACAGAATCATCAGTTTCCCTCCTTCGCTGGGTGCTCCCTGGGATCCATGGCACAGGAAGGACTTCTAAGAGCAGAGTGGGACTGCAAAGGACTTACCATCCTGTGAGCAGATGTCAGAGCAAGGTGGAGCAGATTGGCTGGCACAAAGCTCAGGGCAGAGCCAGGTCCAAACTTCCCAGGATCAGGAGCCCAAGTGGACCAAGGAGAAGACTAACCTGGGGTGGGGTTAATCTTTCACTGTAGACATGAGTTTGTGCCTATGGCCTGATCTCTGCTTGGGATCCCCAGTTGCACCAAAATGCTATGTAAGCAGCACAGACTCTGAACTTCTCCGAAGTTCAAACCTTCCTTCTCTCTCTTTCTATAGCTGGAGCAGAACCCAACGGCATTCGGTGGCTTTCAGTTTAAGAGTGTGGATCTGAGCAAATGGCTCTCTCCATTCCCAGAGCCTCCAGTCTACACAAGGCCAATTCTCCTTCCCACTATCTGCACTTCTAACAAAGGCCTTGAAGCCAGATGCATTTTCCAAATGGATGGAAAAAGTCGTTTTAACCAGAGAAAGAGTGAGAGGCTACAAGTACCAAACACACCTTTTCCAGTTTCTCACTTCAACAATACTAGAGCTGCCCTGAGATGTATAACCCCACAAAGGCCATTGTTGGGGGAAAAACAAACAAACAAACAAACAAACAAAACTTAGCTACCAACAATGGACATCACTGGGAGGTGGGGAACTTTTAAGAAGTCTAGGACTGAGCTGGAGAGATGGCTTAGTGGTTAAGAGCACTGACTCTTTTTCCAGAGGTCCCGAGTTCAATTCCCAGTAACCACATGGTGGCTTACAACCATTTATAATGGGCCCTCTTCTGGTATATCTAAAACAGCAACAGTGTACTCATACACATAAAATAAATTGAAAAAGAAAAAATAAATGACCTAGTGACAGGCCACAGGGGATACCTTCTTTGTGCCTGCATTCTTTTTGCCTGGATGTCAGGAAATAGGTAACACCTCTGCAGAGGATCCCTACATGGTATACCCTGCAGTCTGAGGACCAAAGTGACAGGGGCTAGCCAGACATGTACTGATGCTTCTGGGACTCTGAGTCAAGATAAACATGTCTTTTTCAGTTGCTTTATCTCAGGTGTTAGCTGCTACAACAAAGGGCTGGTTAAAAAGCATCGTTGTCCCCGAGCAGAAGTGACAAAGATATCAAACACCTTAAGTGATCAAGGCTCTTATAGAAATGGTGTAGTATTTGGATGTAGCATCCACACATCCTGTAGATTACTTCCAGTACCTAGGGTCAATGCTGTGTGAATGTTTGCTAAATTGTATTCTTTTGTCGTATTGTACTTTTTAGGAAATGATGACAAGAAAGGGTCTGCTAGAGATGCCAGGGATGTTTCCTGAAGATTTACATTCTACTGTTGCATTCCTGGATTAATCTGTGGCAGCAGAACCCAGGGATACAAAGGGCCCCCTCTACTAGTTAGTAAAATGAGCCTGGGAGTCCAGGCACCTTGATCCCTGCCATACTGCTTTCAGCCGTGCAACCTGGAAAAGATTATTCACCAGCCTTCAGCTGCAGCACCGCAGTCCTCAAATGGTAATTGTAACATTTGTCTCGCAGAGTGTTTGTGTGGATGAAATGAGAAATTACATACAAAGTGCTTTTGGCATAGTGTTTGACATAAGAAATGGGAGATAATATTATTACAATTAACATTATTTCATTAAGGAGGGAGGCTGGCACCCAGCTGCATCTAGACAGAATGCCAAGCAGTGAGTAGTCACACAGCCTGAGAACAGTGAGAGGCAGGTGCAAAGCCAGAGTGGGCCAGTTGGCAGGGGGTAGGAAAGTGATGCTGGCCTCCTTGCAAATTTCATTTGAAAATAATGGAAAAGCACATTTCGTGGCGTGGTAGCAAATACAATTCCAGAACCAGAAACTTCCCTTGGTTTCTCTGCAGACACCCACTCACCAGGAATGAGGAACAGAAGGAGAGATTCTAGAAACTTCTATTAGTTTCATCGCAGCAACCAAAGCCTTGTCCCACTCCCACTTCCACTACCCTCCAGATGGTTAGAAATGCCACCACTCTTAAAGCAAATGTCAAAGATCCCTTTTAAACAGGGCTTACGAATGGTCCTCCAAGATTTGATTCTAATGGTCAAATTAGAGAGTTTGAAGTTTAAAGGAAAGTTCTGAAAGGTCAGGAAAAATGAAGAAGTCCTGATACTGAGGTTGGAGGCGCTTGCACTCTTGGGACGTCTATCCTTGACCATCATTCACACTGTTGGAGGGGACTCCTATAAACAGATATCAGAGTGGATCCACAGTCAACTCTGATGTCAATGTCCTGGAAAGTTTTGGGCCTCAAGCTTTTTCCTCTTCAAAAGTAAGGACAGTATGCTACAGACGCAGCTCGATGGTAGAGCACTTGCCTGGCATAAACAAGGTACCTGAGGAAAAATTCCAGAACCACATAAAAGAGAAAGAAAGAAAGAGAGAGAGAGAGAGA
>NW_021604630.1:7231480-7236627 GCF_004785775.1 Grammomys surdaster
AGAGGCGCCGAACGGCGGGTACCACCCTGTCCTCTCTAAACATCATCTTTGAGTGTCGGCTGTGGACTCACACTGGCTGGCCTAAGACAGGGACTTGGGACAAAGTTGCCTTTTTTTATTAGTCACAAAAGGGGGACATGTCGGGGGCCAGGAAAATATACCCTGGAGCTAAAAACACTTGGCTTGGGCAGCCTGCCCTCTGCCACCGTGAGAACAACAGTCACTTCCTTGTTCTCAGCATGCTTGCACAGAGCTTGCGGCTTACCACGGAGAGTTCAGCTTGTCCCCTTACCCAACCCCTTACTCAAGCCCCTTACCCAAATGTTCCCTTACCCAATTTTAGTTTTCCATTCCCCACCCAACCACAAGTTCCCTAACCCAGTTCCCTAAACCCTTGCCACATGCTCCAAGAGGTTACCCCCTCCTTCCATTCCCCACAGTATATCTTGTAGCAGCTTCCGCAATAAAGTGAGACCTTGACAAGATTCAGCTGGCTCTGTGCCTCTTTTCTCCTTGCTTGGTCTCGCGCCTCTTTCTCCCCTGTTTCTTCCCATTAGGCTCGCCTTCTCCGAGGGACCCTGCGACAAAAGCTGCCCCGCGGGACGGGGCAACATAGAGAGTTCAGAACAAAGCAGACCGGATCTGCAGTTGTATAAATCTGGCCTATGCGGGTAACTGGAGCATGAACGATTGTAACAGCATAAACCAAGCAGGATGAAAGTACCTTCCTTCTACAAGTCTGTACCCAGTAATGGCAGTATTAATCACGATGTCATTATAGTCATCCTCCTCGGCCCCATAATCATCAATTTGGAAAATGTTTCTCTTGGTGACGGCTCCTTATTACAGCATGGTATTAACTGGATCCACACTGACTTTCTGCTCCTATTACTAGCCAGCTATGGGGCAGTAAATATCCACAAGCAAAACACTGATTCAGAGGCTCAGAACCTGGGAAACTGATCCAGAAATGAACAGAGGGCATCTGCAAGCATTGAGTCCCATGCATTGGTACTAACTTGTGAGTGATGTCCAGATTTAGAGTTTCTGAGATCTCATTCAAAAACAGGGCCTTGAGATGTAGCTTGGTGGTAGAACACACGCCTAAAAGGAATAAGGCCTGAGGTTCTGTCTCCAACACTGAAAGAAAAGAAAATCAAGTACAATGGGCCAACAAAGAATTAACAGCTAGAGTTCAGCTTTTTTCCGAGCTTAATCTAGGTCACAGATACTCATCCTGAAGAATCTTTGTCTGGTTCATTATTTAAAAACAAAAAGAATGCAACTACCACCAAGAGAATAACCACACGGACTCCCTCAACGTCTGATTAAAAACTCTAACTACCCCAAATTCCTACCGTGGTTATTGGAGAACAAAGCTGTCTCAGCATTCTGGGGGTTTCTTAAAGTACATTTCAAAGCACTTTAGTTTGTGACTTCTGCAAATTAGCACTCTCACGCTTTTCTCCCTAGACAGACCAAGGCAATTACATACTGCAGCCACGGCTATTTCTGTCCCTCCCTTAGAGTCTCCAACTGGCAGGCGAAAGTGCCAGATGACCTGTTGATTTGTATATCTTCTGTTGCATTTTTTATCAGTGTCCCCACCTCTGGGCATAAACAAACCAGTTGTTTGGGTTAGCCTTCAAGATTCTCAGCTCCTCTTCTTACTGGTTGCTTGTCCGGTGCTCTGACTGGAAGCCTAGCCTAAGTAGGCACTGCAGGACCTACATGGCAGAAGGAAAGATTCTACTCCCCCAAGATTCCCTCTGACCTTCACACATGTGCACACATGCACACACACACACACCTGGTAAGAATAAAAACATGAGACTGTTATTACTCTTCCCACTGCTCCTGTTTCCCACCCTTGGGTACAGATGAGAGTAAGGAAGTGTGAGGCTACCAGATGTGCAATGAGCTTTCTCAGGTAAGTCAAAGAGGTCCAAAAGAGATGGAAAAAAAATTGTGGGCGCCTTCTATTGTAGACTTGGATCGACAGCCCTAGGAAACAATCCTGGGTACAGTCGTAAGATAGGCTCCCAGATTCCCTTCCACTGATACAGCTTGCTTCAAGGGATTTATTGTGTGTATGTCGCGTTCCTTTGAAACGTAACATTTCCTCCAAATTGAATCATTTGCTTGCGAAGAAAGGGATGGTTCCTTACCCTCAAGCAGAAAACAGAAGGTCATATTTCTGAGAGCACAGAAACATAGAAGATTCTTGACAGCCCACCCAGCAATATCAAAGGAGTTGCTGAGGGCTCTACTCTGAGCAGCCAAACAGCAGAGATGTTTAGACTCCCATGGAGCTGCCTGAAAATTGTCCAGAGCAGTCCAGAGCTTCAGTATTCATGACCCATGTTGGGGGTGAGGTTTCAGGTAATGCAATTGCTTTTCTAAATAACCCCTCACCCATACTTTGTTAGCGACCCCTGTAAAAAAGCATATTGTTTCACCAAATGCAGCCATTACTTAAGTCTGAGGCAGACTTTTATTCCATTGAGTAGAGGTGTTAGTGTTGCTTCTTCTGTAATAAACAAACATTGTAGCCGATCTAAATAACAACAATATAAGATGTGTCATGTAATTGATACTACAGTTCTATAGTTAAATACTATTTTAGTGGGGCTAGAGAGATGGTTCAGAGGTTAAGACTAGCTGCTCTTATAGAATTCCCAGTACCTACAGGACAGTTCACAACTGTCTGTAACATCAGTGTCAGGTTATCCAATGCCCTCTCCTGGCCTCCGTGGATACTGCATACACATGATACACAGATATGCATGCAAGCAAGACAACCAACCACACACCTAAAATTAAAATAAATAATTATTTTTAAAATTCTATGTATTCATGAAATTAAGATTTGAGAGATTTTGTAATAATACAAAAGCTATGATTTAAAAATTATCAATTAAATTAAATCTAATCTTTTTCAAAATTTAACATATCCACATATATAATCAGCATATATATATTTTCAGCATATATATGACTATATATTCATACTAGCACATATATGGAAATATAGCTCATCACATGATGAACTCTTGTGTGAGTTTTATTCTTCTTTAACATCTGTCTTTATTTTCCAAATTGTCCAGCAAGAATATCTTTCTTTGATTATAATCAAAAAAAGAATATTATTTTGAAATATAAGTTGTACATTAAACTCTCAAAATTGTATTTGAAAGTACTGCTTAAGATATGAGAAAATGCCTACGTTCAAATTTTTTATTTTATTTTGCATGTATGACTATTTTCCTCTGTGTATATCTGTGCACCACATGCATGTGTGGTGACCACAGAGGCCAGAGAGGATGTCAAATCTTCTTGGACTGAAGTTACAGGTGATTGAGAGCTGCCATGTGGGTGCTAGGTCCTCTGCAAGAGCATCAAATGCTCTCAACTGCTAAGCCATCACTCCAGACCCTAAAATTCCCTAGATTTAAAAAGGAGGAGAATCTACAACCACTCATTTACTAAACCATCACTATACCTAACAATAATCTATACACATCTGTCCTTACATTCACAAATAAATGTAACCTTCATTCCCTCAACAAGGAAAGTTCTCTTTGCAACAGATGAAGATCACTACAGAAATCCACAAATAACCAAAATGCAGAGTTGAGGAGCCTAGTCCCAACAGATACATCTATAAGACACTTCCACATCTGAGCCTCTGGAAACATTGCAGAAGAGAGGACAGAAAGACTGTAAGAGAGTGAAGATCAGAAACTTCATTGTGAGATTGTATTTCCTAGTAATATCAGAAGCTATACCCATAAAGTGTGTGTATATACATGCATACATACATACATACATACATACATACACACACATATACTTTGTGGGTAGATATATGATATATCAGATAGATAGATAGATAGATAGATAGATAGATAGATAGATAGATAGATAGATAGATCGATCACCATGACAACTCAAATGTAAGCTGAACAATGATGACACCAAGCAACATGCCAAACTGGAAAGAGAAAAGCCCATGAGGCCTCAGCCCTGTACAAAGAACTACAGGCAACTGAGTGAAGCTGGGAGCAGGAGAGGTGGCCTCACCCAGGGAAGAACACACCAACTGGTTGTTCAGTACCAAATGGTCAGCCCTGAAAAACATACAGCAGCATTATTCAGTAGCATTAGTTGGAATGAACAATTTGTATCTAGGAATATATGTACATACATATATGCATACAATAACAATTTTTTTAAAAAAAGAGGCCATGAATTTGAAGGAGAGTGGAATACGGGAAGATTTGGGACAAGAAAAGGAAAGAGGGAAATGTTGTAATCAAATTATAATCTCAAAAATAAAATAAATTTTTAAAAAGGATAAATTCTTATCATTCTAACTCTGCCCACTAGTTATAGATACAAAAAAGGTAAATATATTCAAATATGGACACTTATTACTCTGAATGAAAGAGTGGTCATTTTAACAATTTTCCTCAAATATTCATAAATTACAATAGAATAAGCATCATAAAAATATTTTATCTAGAGTTTTGTTTTAAGTAGAAAACCTCTAAAAACAAACAAAAAAACAAAAGTAGAAAAGCTCATACTGCAAAGTAGGCATTATTTTTTAAAATATTTATTATTTTAATATTTAAAGTATTTTTCATCTTTATGTGGGACTGGAGAGATGGTTCCCGATGAATGCTCTTGCTTTATGAGTCTAATGTCACGAGTTCAACCCTTGGAGCCCAAAAAAAGGAGAGAACTGACTCCCAAAAGCTGTCCTCTGACATTCACAAGTGCACCGTGGCATGTGCATAGGCATGCATGCACGCATGCGCGCGCACGCACGCGGACACACAAGCGTGCACACGCACACACGCACATGCGCACACACGTACACACACACGCACGCGCAGGGCACACACACACATACATGCACACGAATACACCAATATTAAGGAGAAAGAAACTTTATGCCAATTACATAAATCCCCTTCTTATAGAAGTGATTCATGTGCTCTGCTGTGTAGAGGGGCATTTCATTCTATTGAACACAGTACTATCGGCCAAGAAAGCAAACTCTGCAGTCACGGATCCCTACTGATGTCAGCCCCCCATCCAGCATCCAGCATCCAGCATCCAGCATCCAGCATCCAGCATCC
>NW_021604630.1:7236637-7240004 GCF_004785775.1 Grammomys surdaster
ATCCAGCATCCAGCATCCAGCATCCAGCATCCAGCATCCAGCATCCATCCTGCCTGTATACAAGTGGAGCCCCGTTCACCACCATAGCAGCAGCAGGCACTAAATGCTAGTAATACTCTGGTACTCCCAGGAGAGACCAGTTGAGATGGACAAATATTAAGTTCAGAGGCTTATCTCAAAATCAATGACTCCAGGGTGTGTTTAGATAGCTTCTTAATATTTCCCAATGCCAATGGTGAGGAAAATCGAGCTTCGATTAATTAGACGACGGGTTGTGTTGTAGACTGGAGAAGCCCCCTTAACAGATATGGTTTTAAGGACTAATTGAATCCTGAGGGCATGTGAGTCGTCCCCCGTGCACTACAAATCCTCCTTCCAGGTTGTAGTTCACGACACACGTACATACATTTGTACGTAAACACCAAACTTTAGGCTAATGGGCATAGCTTACTAATGTTCATCCAAACGTACTTCTTTTAATGGAGAGGGAAATCACAGATTATTAAAATTAAAATTTTAACTGTAATAAGAATTTCTGAACTTTTTTGTGTACAGAAATATGGAAAGGGTTTAAAAAAAAAAACGGGGGTTGGTTTTCTGCCTTGGTTTACCTGTTAATGAGTCATTCAGACTCACTTCCTGTCTTCTCGCCCAAGCTCAGAACTAGCTCTTTGTGGCCTTGAGGTCTCTCTGTCTTACTGAGCAGGAAAAAGACTGATCACTCCATATGCGACTGGAGTTGCTGTCTACCCAAAGCATATGTGTTTAATCAGCTTTAATACCCCTGTAGGGCAGAGGAAGTGAAATACTCCGGGCTGGGAATAATTATCATTTCCATTGCATTAGCGAGGTTTGCTGGTGTGCCAGTGAGGCGGGGCATCTGGCATCACTGTGTACAGGGCTGGCTGTCCATTTAGGGAAGAGCAGTCAGAAGGAACACACATACCATGGCTCTCTCATTCTCAGCTGCCCTTTTCCCTAAGCCCCCTCCCTCCTTACCTTTGAGGTTACGGCAACGACTGTGATTAATGAGGAAAGTGGCTGATCTTTCCCATTTCCCTCAAGGTGTCCTTAATATTCCTTTTAATTCAGAGATGGAAATCTGGAGTTTGGACATGCCAGCTTAGAATTGCTAGGCTCACAGGCAGCCAGAAAAGGCAGCTCCCACTGAGCATCCGCAATCTCATCAGATGGGCTAGCAAGTCCCCCCTCACAGAAGAAATTCAAGTCCTCCGACTCCAAAGGAGAGAGCTGGAGGGATGCCCAAGAGCTCTGAGAAGGCATTGAGTTCTCTTCTGGGCTCTTGTGTGAGCTATTGCCTTCTCCTGGTTTGGATTTCCTATTTCTCTAAAGTGGAAATTTGAAACGTATATGTCATTCCAACCCATGGCATTGTTGTGGAATTCAAAGGAGACTTGTGAAGACTCTTTGTGCACTGTGAAGCATGAGGATAATAACCAAGAAGTGCTCTTAAGAGGGTATTGACATTGCCAAAATCAGAAAATACCCAATCTCAGCAAGAAAGAAGACATGCGCCGTGCCGCCACTGTGAGGGTAGTGATAAACAACTACAAGTTCTCCAGTTGACTAGCAGCGTTGACAGCCTTCAAAACACGCTTACCCGTTGATCACCCCCACATACACACAATCCACTGCATGGCTGTTATTCAGCTTTCATTTATGACAAATCAAGTTGAAGATGTGTAGTAATCATGTCTTCAGTGGTGTACCCACGGGTAAGCTGCCCGCACACCGGTAAATAATCCCACACCTGTGCTCATGCAAGCAGCCATAATTAATCTCAGTGAGACACACACACACACACACACACACACACACACACACACACACACAGAGACATGAAAGTTAGAGGGATTTGCTGGGAAAGAGTCCAGAGGGAATAGGAGGGTGATAACAGGAGGTAATTATGAGGATATGGGATAAAATGTATTACATATATAAATGTATACATATATACACATACATGCATATATACATACACACAGACATATATATACATATACACATATACACATATATACACATATACATGTATACATATATACATGTATGAAATAAATAAATATGTGTCATAAGTACTTTAGACCCTTTTCTGGCTATCCAACCTACAGTATTCACATTTTTTAGAGTAAATCTAATATTAAGAATGCTGTTAAATAATAAGTGAGTGAAGGGTACTCAGTCCCATTTGCTACATCTTCAGTGCAACACCCATATCTAAGGCTCAGGGAAACTCACAAGAGGCCATAGAAGAATGCAAAACACCCAAGGACCAGGATTTCTGTGGCTGAATAGTGTGTTCTAGCATCATGGGGAAGCTGCACCTAAGAAATACTAACATGGCTCCCTAACCAAATCCTATAGAGTGACAATATCAGTCGACATGCCAACATGAATTGGGGAAAATCACAGAGTCCCATCCATACATGAAGAGCTATAGAAAATCCGTTGCTGCCGAGAGAGGGAGAAGCAGTTTTTCCCATGGGAAAACTCCCTGACAGTTTATCCAATCCCAAGTGGTCAGTCCTAAACATATGAACTTGCGAGCAACACTATATGGCTTCAGTAGCTTGTATGTGCATATATGCTAGTCAACACTGCTTATTGTTACTTCCTTTCTCCAGTGTTGGGTTTACTACAAAGCATGGCAATCAGATGCACAAGGCCTCTTCTGTTTAGCACTAACATTTCCTACAGATGCAGGAGATGAGAGAAACCATGGGCCCAGAGCTATGGGCAATTGATTAGAAGTAACAGTCTTGATGAGACACACAGAAGCCTTCATAATCTGTCCTCCTTGGGTAAAGAGTCAACATCTCTGTGTTGAATGCACAGTGGTGCGCATGGCTGCCTTCTAACCAGTAGACACAGGTTTCATTACTGGACAACACAGTTCTTCCATAGACCTGGAGAGATGATTTAGCAGTTAAGAATTCTTGTTGCTCTTTCAGAGGACCAGAGTTCAATCCCCAGCACCCAGTTTAGTGATTCACAATGGCTCCAGCTCTAGGGAACCTTATGCTTCTTTCTGACGTCCTCAGATACAAACATGCATGTGTGTGTATATGTATGTATGTATGTATTTATGTATGTATACACACAAATACTCCCACACACATACACACATACAAACACACATACACACACACACACAAAAGTGATAAAAAGTTCAAAGAAAGAAAGTGAAAAATACTGAAGGAGTCTGAATTTGAGTAAAGTCAAGAAAGAGGTGCTACTCCACCCAGCTGGCAAGACAAAGTCTACTGTCACCCTTAACAGTGAAGCCTCTCTGCAGTGACTGCAGATCCAACTCAACACTACTCAAGATGCCATTGTAATGCCATGA
>NW_021604630.1:7240104-7255999 GCF_004785775.1 Grammomys surdaster
ATGAAGAAGAAGAAGAAGAAGAAGAAGAAGAAGAAGAAGAAGAAGAAGAAGAAGAAAAGAAGAAGGAGAAGGAGAAGGAGAAGGAGAAGGAGAAGGAGAAGGAGAAGGAGAAGGAGAAGGAGAAGAAGAAGAAGTCGTCATTGTCTTCAGTTTTGTACCCACTGGTGAATCTACCAGACTGCAGTGAACAGTTCCGATCCTGTGGTCACACAGACATCCCTGGTTAAGCACAGAGGAAAATAAACACAATAAAAATGTCATGAATGTGGGAACGAGAGGCACAAGGAGATAGGAGAGGGGCCTCACAGAAGATGGAGTGAGATGAGAGATAGCAGAGGTGAGAATAACTTGTATGAAATTGCCAAAGAACAGATTTAATAAAAATGGAAAATGACATGGAAATCAAACTAGGGAAAATTCTGATGAAGGCACTGTGGTAACAATATCACACAAGGACAAAGACAGAGCTGAGGTGACCTAAGGCTTTGTCCTATCAGTAGGATAGGACATTGGCAGTTACTTATCCTCAAAGTTCAGTTTTCACTCCTTGTATCTAGGTATCGCATGTGAAACCTGATGTCATTTATGTGGGTTTCCACGTGAACAGGGGGGACCATGGAAACTGGGCTGATCTTAGAAGAAGAAAAACAACCATGTTCTCTCCTACACTCCGCTCCTGCTGCATATCAAACCATCCCCAAGCTTGGCTGAGAACATCTCTGTTCTCTTGTGTGACATCTTGGCTGGGCTCAGCTGCACAGTTCTCCTCCATGTGGCATCTGCTGGGGCTGAAAGGTCCACAGTGACTTCATCACTCACACATCTGTTGTCTGTTACAATATCAACAGAAGCTAAGAGCCAGGCAGATGACAAGAACTGCAGAAGATCGGTGATTCTACCCTGCTTGCCAGCTGACAAATTGACCTCTCACAGTTCCCATAGATGCTGGCAGGAAGTCTGCATGAAAAACAGGAATGTTAGTCACAGTGGTCCAGGAGTCCACATGAATTCGATGTTTACATGGGTTCTGTGGCCCACTACAACTCCTGCCTACAGATAATCGACAGGAACAATGTAACCAGTAGATGATGCTAACAGCTTAAGTCCATCCCACAGCTGCTGCATGAAGCTTCTAGAAAACTCCCAGTCCTAGAAGATGCTACCAACAAAAAACGCCACCCTTACTCCAAGGAGACATTGTTACTACCCTATGAGAAACACATCTGCCCCCTGAAGAGGAGCCATGGCCTACCTCTGTCTTCCAAAGACACCAGTCATACAAGCCTCCTTGAAAACAAATGTATTTAAAAAGGCAATAGAGTCAGGTGTGGTGGCTCACACCTGTAATCCTAGCTCCACAGAAGCAGATGCAAGAAGAATGCCAGATGGGGACACAGGGAAACATTAGCTCAAAAATAAATAAATAAACAAATAAATCCAAGGCAAACGGAAATCACAAAACATGTTGAAACCTTGAGAAGAATTATCTTCAATTTGCAATCCCTTTCCCTTCTCTTTCTATGTATAAGTCCTCTCCACATGATGGCTGCCACAGACTGTGGTGTCTTCGGTGAGGTCACATACCATGTATGGTACTTGTTTTTAAAGAGGCCAGAGTTGGAGGCAGGCCCAGACCTGCTACCACACTAGTTCATTGTCAGCTACTGGTCAAATCCCACAGCAACGTGAGCCTAGACTCTCAGGGAAATGAAACACATGCCACTTCTCAGCATAAGGGGTACTCTGCAGGGAGGGAGGTAATTGCTGGAGACTAGAATGGGTATTCCTCTACATTCTCCTTACTAGAATGGAAGCCAAGTAGTTTTCCACTGTAGACGCAATCATTTCACTTCCTTATAGCATTAATTCTGTAGGAAAGTGACTGCTTCAAACAGAACAGCTGTGGGAAGTTTAACACTTCTCAGTGTAGACCCTGTTAGGAAAGATTCACTCCCTAGAGAACCCCAGAAGCCCATAAATGTAGGATTTGCATAACATAAAAGATATCCAAGATTTTGATATTGCTATTAACAAAATATGAGGGGGTCCCTACAGGTACCATGCAGGGAAGCGAACCAGGGGAAGAAGTGAGAAGGAAAACCTGGTGCTGATTGACTTTATCAACCTGGGTCAAACTTGGAGGAGTCAGATGCCAGGTCAGCATTGTCAGCCTATTTCAAACATAGTAAAACTTGGGAGAAGGGTTCCAGGTAACAATCTGTCCAATCAGTCCAATTCCAAATGCACAATAAAGCTTAAGGTGTGACTACATAAAAACCCATGAGGTAGGTTCTATAGTTATAAAGCCTAGAATCTGGTGTGATCTATGGGTAAATGTGGGGGTCCCGCATCTGCCCCACCACAGAGCTAGGAACACTCAGGGAGGCAGAGGCACAGAAAGTTTGACTGTACTCATCCCACACAGGTGCTGGGCAGGAGTTGGGCTATGTGAAGCTGCAGGGGTGGGGGTGTGCCAGTCTTGGGGAGAAGTAGAGGGGGAGGGGGGAGCTATCTTGTCTGGTTCTCAAGCTCTTGGGCCTCCAGGCACCGCTGGGAGCCAAAAATAGCCAAGAACGAAGTGGGGCCCATGGGCTGGATTGGCCAGCAGTTGAAAGGGGAAGAGGGAGAGAAGGTCCAGCTGCACCCCTCAGGGAGACTCTTTTGCTTGGCTTGTCAGAGCAGTCCGCTTGGCTTC
This sequence comes from Grammomys surdaster, assembly GCF_004785775.1. NCBI lineage: Eukaryota > Metazoa > Chordata > Mammalia > Rodentia > Muridae > Grammomys > Grammomys surdaster. The sequence continues at coordinate 7,242,800 of NW_021604630.1, forward strand.
ATAGAAGGCAGCTTACTTGGGTTGGTGGTCACTGTGGCTTGGAACACAGAGAGGTCTTCTGGGGGAGATTAGATGGTGGCTCTGTAGGTGAAGGCCTTCTCCATTATTTCCCATGGGAAATCCCAATGAAAAGAAGCAGTCCATGGTTTTAAGATGTTTATTGTCATGGCAGAAAGTAGATGAAAAACCGTACTCCCATTTCTCAAGGCGGGCCTGAGGTTAAATAACTTTTGCAGAGATGAGTGTCTGGAAAGGAAAAACTTAATTGGCTAAGCCCTTCTGGCCTTTAGGTATCTCATTAATATGGAGATCTGTCCTGAGGCTTCTGATTTGTGGTCATACCTTCTACCTGTGGAGGGGCTAGTAGGGGTGTTGCCCTATGTGACTGAAGAACACGAATCTATGAAGGGCTGTGGCCTCATGTCAGGAGCCTGGAGTCTGGGAGCATGGTGAAATGCCAGCCATCCCTTAGGGCCACCTGAGGTCCCACCTGGGAGCCCCTCAAGATCACCTGGGGTCTCCGGAGTCTCCAGCCTGTGGTCAACCATAAACCAGAAACTGGCTTACAGAGGTTTAGTCCATTATCATCATGAAGCATGGCAGCGTCCGGGCAGACACGGTGCTGGAAAAGGAGATTAGAATCCTACATCTTGATCTGAAGGCAGACAAAAGGAAACTGTCTTCCACAGGCAGCCAGGAGAAGACTATCAGACACACTGGGTGGAGCCTGAGCAGAGGAGGAGACCCCAAAGTTCACTCCCACAGTGGCACACTTTCTCCAAAAAGGCCACACCTATTCCAACAAGACCATACCTCCTAATAGTGCCACTCCCCATGAACATTCAAGCATTTAAACCATGAGTCATTGGGGGCCAATCTATTTATATCATCACAAAGGTCCAATGTTTAGGTACCACATTTATTGACAGAGTTCTTACTGATGGAGATTCTCTGCAGACCTCCAAGAGAACAAGGTCTTTTATAGCAAGAAAGACAAACACAGGAGGCAGAACCAAGCAATCAGTTGATTCGTTCATCAATGAATTAGCACATTCATGATGGCAGATACCTGCAAACACAATCATCTCCTAAAGTCCTTCCTAGACCAGTCTCTTAATGCCTTAGAATGGAGAGTAAGCCTGAGTATGTCAGGATACATTCAAACCATAGCAGAGCATCAGAGAGAGTGTATGTTTTTAATATCATGCAATACACGCTAATCCATTGCCCACACATGACCAAGAGTCCCCTGCCATTGATTTCTTCCTTGATGAAAACTTGGCTCTGTCTCTACATACTGTATCTACTTCAAATTATTATCCATTTCTGTTGGATCTGAGAGTCTCCCTCACAGTATTCTCTAGATGGGGCTCCACACTCTGTGGTCTATAGGTTCCCCTTATGAAATATGATTCTTGCTATTAGGACTTCAGGTTCCGAACCAGTGTGGAGCAGTGGCCCTCATTCCAGCTCAGCCTCACAAGCACCCATGCGGCCAACACCAGATTCAATGGCTCAGCCCCTGTAAGAACGAGAACCAGAAAGTCTCACCACTGCCAGAGGACTCAAGGAGCCCATCCTGAGCACCCCTTCTTGGGAAGTCTGATTTGACTGGCTTATGTCTCAGTACCTTGTCACTCTTGCTGGGGACCTGCTGTCTTCTTTACTCATCATAGATGGAGGTCCCTTTCGTCCAAGTCACAACTGACATAAAAAAAAATATGGGCAGAAACACAGGGACTCAAAGAAGCAACACCTTGGGAGGAAATTGTACTATTTGGGGTGCCAGTGAAAAGAATAAAGAACAAGAAAGACACCCCTAAATCAGTCTTTTCAACAAACAAACCACTTGCCAGGACTGCTGGCAGTCTTTGGGTTTAAAATGCAGAACAAAGTTCCTGGGACCAGCAAGGCAGTTAAAGCTTTAGGATGTGAAATATATCCTGGAGCTACACCCTCCATCCAGTCAGTTCCCCTTCAGAATGCCAGTCACCTCTCAGATCTCTAATAGCTACATAGCAGGGCATGGTGGTACACATCTTAGTCCCAGGACTCAAGAGTTTGAGTCTGAGGGTCATAAACTGAAGGTCATCCTAGGCTATGTAGCACATTAGGGACCAGATTTGCCTACATAGTGAGTTCGTGAGCCAAAATAAATAAACAAATGACGACAACAACAACAAAATGACTACCTGTCCCAGAAAAGTGACCATTAGTATCGTCTTTGAGCAAAAACTTCTATTGTCACCATTTGAACAAATACATTTCAAAAAAAAAAGTAATATCTTTTCAAAACATTTATAGCTCACAGTTACCTTGGGCCATGAGATTATCACAGTCTAAGATAAAAATCATGAACTTAACTGTGAACTGGTTCTAGTCTTTGATGTGTTCTTTTTAGTGGTGTTTATTGTTTGTTTGTTTGCTATCACTGTAGGCTTTTTAAAACTAATGTTAGTGTTTTACAATTCCACAGTCAAAAGCAGTGCATGCAAGCATTTAGGAAGAAGCATCAGAAGGTCTAAGTCATTTGGCTATATATAGTAAGTTTAAACTCACTTTGGGCTATACTCCACCTCTCTCTCTCTCTCTCTCTCTCTCTCTCTCTCTCTCTCACACACACACACACACACACAGGGTCATAGAGAAACTGGAGTAGACCACATAGAAACCCCGGATTTCTTGCATCTCCTCCAATGTCAAGAGACCTGAGACCTGTAGCTCATTCCTGACAGCCTACGCAGTCTGAGATGGACAAAACCTTTCTCATTTGGATGTGAGATACTCCTCTAACTTGCTGCATGTCCTCCCCCACCCCCCACCCCCGTATAAGGTCTTGTAGGTACGGACTTATTAACTTCTTGATCCATAAGCCATCCCTGATTTTGTCTCTCTTGTTAAGCAATGGAGTCTCTCCAGAAATCAATACACAGGCAGATTGGATATGTACTGAGGGAAACAAGCAATACTCAAATAAGATAACAGGAAGCTAAAGCGAATGTAAAGAGAATCCTGACTAAACGATACTGAACCAGTATTTACAACATGCAATTTCTAACCCCAGCTCTGCCTCTCTGCTAAAATCTGACGCACGTCAGAGTACCTCCACCGACTCCTTATCTGTGACCTAAGGAAAGAAGCCGCCCACTGTCTTAGTATCTTGTAGATCTAAAACAAGGGTCAGCCAACCACAGCCTGGAGACCAGCTCTAACTAGCTGCCTGTTTCTGCACTTTCTGCTAACTAAGGTGCCCTTTGCATTTTTAACTGGCTATAAAAATTTTTTTATATAAAATGGCCTTTTACTATACCCGCCTTCACAAGATTAGAATAGCCACAGCCCTTTTATACTTAGAGAAGGGAGGAGATGTCAGGGGCAGCCCTGCTTATACACTGAAGGCCTAAAATCAGCCATAGGCCTAAAATCAGCAATAAGCCTGTCATACATGTATTCTAACACAAAGTCTTGGGTCTCTGTGGAAAAACATTGAAATAGATGACTATAAGCTATTGTAAACAGGCAGCTTTTGTGGAAATTTACCATAGACCTTGTAAATAGGTAGCGTTGGCAGACAATACCAACTTAGATAAGGACAAGTGAATCATAGGCAGAGTCATAGTGACCTGTCCCCCGAACCTTCACCCAGCTGATACCCTGTTCTGAAAGATATCCGTACCCCACCTGAACACCCACGCTCCAGTGTCACCCCCTTCCCCATGTCCTGCCTTTTTGTGTTTATAACCCCTGTGTGAATAAGTAAAAATTATTATTTGATTTAAAAATAAATTAAAAAAAAGAAAAAGTAAAAAAAAAAGTAAAAAAAAAAAATGGCCTTTTATAATACATGGAAGGGTATGTGAGACTTTCATTTCAGCAGCCAGAAATAAAGATTGGTTGGGATGCGAAACATATTGTCTATGACTGCTTTTTGTTATACAGCCCTGAAGTTAGGTCACTGCAATAGCAAACGGGTGATTAGAAGTCTAAAATATTTACTTATCTGTGCGTTTGTTGGAAAAGTTAACTGGCAATGTTTGGGATGGCTATTCTTGGTGTTAGCCTGACTCGACCTATAGTCATCTGAAAGGAAGGAACTTCCATTGAGAAAAATGCCTCCCTAAGATCCAGCCTCGAAGCCTGGCAGTGGTGGTGCATGCCTTTAATCCCAGAACTTGGAAGGCAGAGGCAGGTGGATTTCTGAGTTCAAAGCCAGCCTGGTCTACAGAGTGAGTTCCAGGATAGCCAGGGCCACACAGAGAAACCCTGTCTCAAAAAAAAAAAAAAAAAAAAAAAAAATCAGCCTTGAGGCATTTGCTTCATTAGTGATCAATAGGGGAAGACCTAGCCTATTGTGGGTGGTTCCATCCCTGGGTTGGTGTTCTATAAGAAAAGCAGGCTGAGCAGGTCAAGCCAGTAAGCAGCACTCCTCCATGGCCTCTGTATCATCTCCTGCCTCCAGGTTCCTGTCTTGACTTCCTTTGACGATGAACTGGGATGTGGAAGTGTAATCCAAACAGATCTTTTCCTCCCAAATGTGCTTTTTGGCTATGGTGTTTCATCACAGCAATCAACACCCTAAAATGGCCTGCTGAGCAATAGTGGCACATGCCTTTAATCCCAGCACTTGGGAGGCAGTGGCAGATGAGTTTCTGAGTTCGAGGCCAGCCTGGTCTACAGAGGGAATTCCAGGACAGCCACGGCAACAGGGCTATACAGTGAAACCCTGTCCCGGAAAAAAAATAATTAATTAATTAATTAATTAATTTTTAAAAATTAAAAAAAGAAAGCCTAAGATGATATTCTAAGCCACTCCACAAAGTTCTGCAAGAGAATTCCAGATGTACATTAACATGAAACATTCCTTCTGGTGACTATGAGGATTCCAGCGACCATGCCCATAGCGAAGTCTTTTAAATATGACCATAACCTTTCTTTGGATCATCTTCCACGGAAACAACAATAGTTGCCATGACTTGCTGATCATGTATTTGTAAAGTATTTTATCTCATGAAAAGTCTCAGCAATGGCTGTCAGTAGGTTTCCTCATTCCCACCTGTTAGGTAAGTGGACCCATTCTAAGACAGTATGATAATCTTCCCAAAGTCAAACAAATGAGACTGAAAGGTTGGAATGTCATCAAGAATAGTGGAGTGCAGCAGGAGGGGGTCACAGGAAATAGGGACCCATCACACCCCCTAGAATAGGGACTTTTAAAAGAACTGATGGCACAAACTGGGGTGACGTGTGGTGTGCGGGACGTGAGCACATACAGACTTTAGGCAGAGGTGCTCATTAAGGAGATGACAAGGATCCAGGCCATTACCGCCTCTGGCATCCCTGGCCTCCAGCAAAGATATTCTTAAAAACGCTGTTTCAGCGTTCCTGCCCTACGTGATCAGTTTCCATCTCCCGTTCTCGTACAAATGCATACAAATAGTTGAGTCCAGACTCAAACCAAAGCCTTCCTATGGAGCCCTGCTCTCTGGGAATGCCGCTGATACCTATCTCACGCGTGCAAGGGATGAAAAGTATCACAGTCCTCAATTTCCCTCATAAACTCTGCCTGCTCTAATTCTAAAGTTCGTGTGAGTAATACGCTCACCTGGCTTATATTTCCCTTTTATCTTATCCCTCCCCCTTGGAAATATTGCCACGGAAGCAGCAGTCTTCGGTTTGATATTGGGGTGTTTAGTCCTCTTGAAAATAAAACCCTGTCAGTCGCCATGGTCTCCTTCCTTACGGTGGGCTTAATATGGTCTTTGAAATCACCTTTTATGCCTGTTCGGTCTTCTCCTTGACGGATGTTTGTTTTCATCTTTCATCCTGGCAGAGTTTTGGGGTTTTTTTGGTTTTGTTTTTCATTTGTTTAGTTGAGACAAATGTTTTTTTGAATGGCAGCTCATTGAACAATACATCTGTGCCTTCCAGTAATAGATAACCTACAAATGATAGAAAAGAAAAAAAAAAGAAAAACTGAGATTAGAGTATTGATGTGGAATTAGAAAGATGTGAGTGATACTGATACAAGGCAGCAGATGGGGGGAAGACCACAAACGGAACAGGCAAAGAGAGCTGAGAGAATAAAGAGGTAGTCAGAAATAAAATACGCAATTATCTCATCTACCCCATTCACCCCGCCCCCCCCGCCCCCCAACCCCGCCCCAAGCCCCGCCCAGGATTCAACCACCACAGTTCCAATTTGAATCGAAATAATGTCTGCGATTTGGGGCTCACTGGTAAACTAGCTCTGGTTTCCTAATCCCAGCAACGGTTGGTCTGGGACGTGGGGATTTGGAGCTAATTAATTCGGCCACCTGTAGCTCTCTTGCTGTTTCCTTCCACCTTAGCATAAAGTCAACGCAGATGCAGAGCAGTTTGCTCTTCCTCAGCCTGGCAAGCACACCTTTGCAAAGCTGTCTCTTTCTTCCTAAGCAAGAGGCTTCTGTTCCCTCCTCTTTCGTCTCCCTCTGCAGATCTTTTAACTCTGCATTGGAATCCTGCTGGGAATTTTTGGTCCAACTAGTAACGTGTCTTGTTTGCAACCTCTCTGTAGTGCCAGCTGTAGAAAACAAAAGGGACGACTTCCAGTAAACGAGGGTACGAGGTTAGTGTGTCAAGTATAAAGTCTCATTAATTTCCTAGTTAGAGCCGACTGTAAATAATGTCCTTGAGGGAATTTGAAGCCAGCATGGTACCACCCCATCACCTCTCCACACAGATGGAGAAGCCCGCTGGCTGTGTGGGACGTGACCTCGCTGAGTGCCTGCCCAACTTCCTTCTGTTACATCCAAGCACCCTGTTTACAGATATGCACCCTGAAAAACAGAAATGACAGTCTCTTAGGGGATTTAAAAATATTATCTTCCAGCTTGTCAGTGTCAAGCAGAAGTTTAAAAATAAACATTAAAAAAATAAATAAAAAACCACAGTATTTAGGGAGGCTTGCTTGAGAGATATCAGGTAGAAACATACCTCATAATGTCTGCCTGGCACTTCCTAGGGAGGGCTCTGAGCAGGCTAACAAATTGGGGCCACCACAGGTCAGTGAAACGCCAAATTCTCTTCCATTGGGGTTGCAGGTGGCACCCTTTCCGAACCCTGGATGTCATATGTCCCCTGTGTATTCCATTGTGAAGAGAATTTCAAGCAACACGAAGCAGATTGACAGAAGAACAGAATTAAGGTTCCTCTCCTCTCCCACCATAGTACAATCTTCCGCCTCTAGAAAAGAGATCAGATATTCCAAGATTATAGATGTCTTTAAAGGCAGTGCTGGTCTCACCAACGGGAGTTTAAGAATCTCAGTATAAGTTGGGAAGTTGTCACAGAAACCTTTAATCCCAGCACTCGGGAGGCAGAGGCAGGTAAATCTCTGTGAGTTTAAGGCCAACCTGGTCTAAAGAGCTAGCTCTAGGACAGCCAAGGATACACAAAGAAACCCTGTCTTGCGGTATGGGGGGTGTGGGGGGAGTAGGGAGGAAGAATCTCAGTATACCTCCTGTCATCTTTAAGAAGTAAAGCTACAATGTAAAACAGCCTGATCAAACGTAAAATTTGTCATGGTCCTTTAGAAGTTGAAGGGCATTAAGACTGGTGTCTACCAATAAGCATGCTGGGATTGTTAGCTGCATCTCAAAGGATCTCTTGGGAGAAGGGGAAAAGAAGTTGATCAAGCGTAATTACTGTGTACAGCAGTTAAATGTTTTAAGTACTCCAATATGCCGGTACTGAGATGCAATCTGAGTGTACGGATTCCTTTATCAGCCATTGGGATTTATCATGGACACGGAGCAATTTAGACATGCCTGCTTCTTGCCTTTAAGGATTTTTCTTAAATGGAATTCCTCTCCGTGGATCCTCATTGGTATTAGTGGGATTTCTTGCTAAGAAAACAAAGCATCTTTCAAAATCCCAGGCTGTTAGCAACTTGTCATATTGGAAAGACAATACAATTTCAGAGAACTAGTCCCTCTCGGGGCCAACGTTAATGAGACAATGAGTTCAGTCTAATTTCCTGGTAGGGACACCAGTTTCACATCGCAAGGGTGATGAAGATTCTGGCAATTGCTCTTTCCATGCCTTCACTCCTCTTAGCACCTTCTGTTTTGGTGCGCTGCATTTTCAAAGAGAAACATGGAATGTGTTAAGTTATGAGTTTTCTTAACACAACCTCTCTAAAACAATCTGGTTTTTCCATCTTGGCTTTTATCATCATCATCACCATCACCATCATCATCATTATACCCCTTATTGTTGACCTTCTTCCTTGAGAGGAGAGAGGGAGAGAGAGCAAGAGTGAGAGCAAGAGAGTGAGAGAGCAAGAGAGTGAGAAGGGGGAGGGGAGAAGGGAAGGCAGGAGGAAGAGGGAGAAAGCAAGAGGGAGAAAGGAGGAGGGAGTGAGGTAGGGGAGGGAGAGAGAGTGAAAGGGAGAGAGTGAGAGAGAGCAAGAGCTTTCAAGAGAGAGAGAGAGCAAGAGTGAGAGAGTAAGAGAGAGAGAGAGAGAGAGAGAGAGAGAGCAAGAGAGAGGGTGCAACCCAGGTGTAATGGTAAGAAGTGAGAACACCTAGCTGAGTAAGAGCCTGTCTAGGGCAGTTAAGCTCCAATAGAAAGTGACACAACCATGCAAGGCGTTCTGGAGCTAATGGGACTTCGCATAAGGTTGTTGGAACACTACAGAGTGCTTAATCCTTCCTAGAGAAATTAGAAGGTTGGATCAAAGGTATAACTGAGCTGAGCCTTCAGAGCCATCTAAGAACATCGAGTGTAGATAAGACACAAATTCTCCCTAGCTCTTGGTGTGCATCAGGAGAGTGAGTGGACGGGTGCATTGTGAAGGATATCCGTTGTGTGCAAACACTTTCTACTTTATCCTATGGATCAAAACAGTCACCATGTACATTTTCCAACAAGAAAAACAAGAGTTTCAAATTTGTAGTTGAGGAAGAAAACAAGCAATCATTATTAGAACACTAAACCATGAAGTCAGAGAAATGTGTCCAGGAAGCTCTGAGGAAAGACTTGACCACAGGAAGGATGTTGGGATGGGAACGGAGAAGACAGTGTGTTTACTAGGCTCCATCCTCCTCCACAGCCCTGTCAGCAGCCGCCTAAAAGCTTCTCCCTCCTTCCCTTCTACACTTCAAACAGTGGCCCAGCCTTCAGGCACACCTTGACTGAGAGCTGGAAACAGATATCCCTGCAGGCATGCATTTGAATCTCTTTTCAGTTTTTTTTTTCTTTCTTTTTTTTTTTTAATGAAGTCTGGCAGACAATATCTCATCAGCTTGGTCCCAGAACACCAGCTGGTGGCCTCTTCAGGGTGACCTGGACAAGCAACAGAGAGTGTGGATGACTGCATTTGCTGCTGATTAAGTCTGAACTCTGGGTTCCTTGAGCTACAGTGGCCAGCTGGAATGTTGTCACTTCCCAGCAGCCACCCCGTGTCCGTCTTCATTTGGACTGAGAGGCAAAGGCTGGTACCTTCCATCAGAATAATGAGTAAAGACACCTACAATAATGAAATCTACAATCCATCCTGCCTGCAGGGGGAGGGAGGTCCTCTCCCCCTAAGCTGCCACTGTATCTGCTCTACCTGGATCATGTCTGAAGGGGGGAGAGGATACTTCTTCCTTCCTGAGGATCCCTTTTAATTCAGGCTTGGAATTCATTTTCTAAACAGAGTATATCGCAAAGTCTTCAAAATATTTTAGGGCAAGGGTCTCCGAGCCATAAGCAGGAACCCAGTAACAACTAACCAAGTCTTTCTTGGCTACTCCTGTGGTTTCAGTGGAAACTGTAGCATAGACAAATAAAAAACCACCACTACACTGTCCTCTTAGGATGCAGGCACTACACTGTTTGCATTGTCAAGATGAGTTTTGTACAACTCAAAACTCAGCCTTTCACAGTATAACAACTAAGCTGGCTGCAACTCGAAAGTTGAGCTGATGCTTAGAAACTCAAAGCTTCTGGGCCAACCCCAGCATCGAAAATGCAAGCAACTCAATAGTCTTTAGTAATATTCTCAGACTTCTATAGATGCCAGTAGCTAATTATAGGATGCTTTGAGACCTTCAGAAGAAAGCCAGTATCTACTAACTGTCATGTCTCATTCCCTCCTTCCTCCAGTCACTGACATTCCATTAAACATACTTTCTGTGTCTGGATTTGCGGAACTGAACAATTCACAAGCATAGAATCATGTGATGCATGTCCTTCTGTGACTAGCTTCTTTCGCTTAACATATGCTTTTAAAAATTCCATCCACATTTCCTTGTTTTATTGTCACAAATATTCCATTTTATAGATATACAACATATCACTTATCCAACTCCCTGGTTAACAGACACTTGGGTTGGCTACACATTGAGATTATTATGACTCATGATGCTGTAAACATTTTTATATGAGGTTTTTGGGCCCGTATATGTTTTCGTTTCCCTGGGAATATAAACTTAGGAGCAAAATTGCTAGGTGACAACTCTATGCTTAGCATTTTAAGGAACTGCCAAACTATTTTTGAGAGCAACTTCATCAGTTTTACATTCTCATCAGGCACATTATATGGGTTCCAATTCCTACACATCATCAACAGTTGTTATTATCTGTCATTTTTATTTTAACCACCCTGCTGGGTATAAAATAGTATCTCGTTTTAGATTTGATTTGCATTTCCCTAATGACTAAGGATGTGAGGATCTTTTAAAGTATGCATTGACTGTTTCTATATCTTCTTCACAGAAATTATTCAAATCCTTGGTCTAATTTTTATGGGGTTGTAACGATTGAGTACCAAGACTTCACATATTCTCAATACAAGTTCCTCCATCAAATTTTTGCTTAGCAAATGTTTTCCCCATTCTGTAGCATAACTTTTCACTATTTTGATGACATTCTGCGATACAAGTTATTCATTCTTCTGGTGTCTGTTTATTTCTTTTCTTTTGTTCCCTGTGCCTTCAACATCATATCACGGAAGAAGTGCCTAATCCCAGGTCACAAAGACTCCTATATTTCTAATCAGAGTTTTGGAGTTTAAGATCTATTTTGAGTTAAAATCTCATCCAGTATAAGGTAAAGACCATCATCTTAACTATTAAGGAGTAATCCATTTTCCCTTTCTCCCCACATATGCGCACACACATACACATCAGCGCCTGCACCTGCATGGTTTCTCTTCTCTAAAGGCAGGGTGCCTCAATTAAAATCTCACGTCCAGGTCTTGAACACTGAGCAACCTCCTGGGCCTCCTTACCTTCCTCAGCTATAATTTAAGAGTAAACATAGCTCATATGTTTGCCAAGACAGGAAATCAAAAGACCTTTTCTACAGAGCAGAGAAGTGGCTCATCAGTTAAGAGTACCTGCTCCTCTTCCTGAGGACCCAGGTTTGGGTCCCAGCATCCACATCACTGCCTATAATTCAGATTCAAGGGGATTATGCACAATCTTCAAGTCCCTGTAGGTATTTCATGCATGTGCTACACATACTTATGCATATATATACACATACACATAAAATAAATAAATCTTTTTTTAAAGGACCAATTCTACTTTCCACCAAAATTTCCACTGGAAAGGGATTATGGATTCATTGCTGAAGAGAGGGTAGAAAGGACATAAGGGCCAGAGGTGGTGAATAACTACACTGCCCTCTGGACAGAGCAAGGCAGCTACACCTTGAACTCACAGTAGTTGTGACAGCATGTACAAGACCTGTGCAAGACCAGTCCAGACCAAACCCCTGAATAGAGGTGGATTGAATACAAAATCCCACTCCTAGATAAGTAGTTATTGGCAACTTTCAGCTGCTGGAAGAGGGTAAATACATTTTCTCTGGCAGTGTGACACTAAGTGAGGCCACCATCCTCCAGGGGAATGCCAGATATCCAAGAATGTTTGGTCAGCACAAGTTGATTTTGATAGGAAAAAATGTGTAAAAGTCACAAAGCTGGCTGGATAGGAAAGGGACTGTGGATCTGGAACGACTTAGGGGAGATATGGTAAACATGATCAACACATTGAACATAATTGTCAATAAATTGAAAATAAATCTTTAGTTTTAAACGTTCACCACAGACTAGACATTATGATTGGTGGTAGAGTGCTGGTCTAGCCTGGGCTAGATCTCCGGCTCTGTAAAATAAATAAGGATCTTATGAGGATACTATAGTGTATCCTCATAAGAAGGTCCTGTTGCCCTCAGGTATTTGTTACAATAATGTAAAGCTGACTAATGTAATTTTCAAAGTGACAAGTGTATTTAGCCTTTGACCCAGGAGTCTCATTTCTGAGAATTTTCATAAATATGCGTATATATGCACTAAATGGTATGTGTAAGGTTTTTTTCAGCACTATATGTATATACCATATTTGAATCAACCCAGGTGTTCCACAATTAGGGACTCACTTAAAGTTCCATTGGATTACACCAAACTGTACAATGGAATGTGGAATTAAGAGGGTTTTCATATTTTATTATGTTGAAACCTCTAAGACACTTTGCGAAGAGTAAAAACAACCAAGTCTACAGGACTATGTGTGGTGTTTTCCCTCTCCTCCAAGGCATAAAGAGTGCAATGAACTACGAATTTCTGAGACCTTAAATTCACACTAACATCTGCTATGTCGTGAATTCAGCTGCCAGAATTCATAATTAAAGCTTTATCACCAATGCGGTAATAGTAATGGAAAATTGGATAGTGGTGCTCTGCTATAGTGAGTAGTGGTGCTCAGCTATAGTGGGTAGTGGTGCTCTGCTACAGTGGGTAGTGGTGCTCAGCTACAGTGGGTAGTGGTGCTCAGCTATAGTGGGTAGTGGTACTCAGCTACAGTGAGTCGTGGTGCTCTGCTATAGTGAGTAGTGGTGCTCTGCTATAGTGAGTAGTGGTGCTCTGCTATAGTGAGTCGTGGTGCTCTGCTATAGTAGGTAGTGGTGATCAGCTATAGTGAGTCGTGGTGCTCTGCTATAGTGAGTCGTGGTGCTCTGCTATGGTGAGTCGTGGTGCTCTGCTATGGTGAGTAGTGGTGATCAGCTATAGTGAGTAGTGGTGCTCTGCTATAGTGAGTCGTGGTGGTCTGCTATAGTAGGTAGTGGTGATCAGCTATAGTGAGTCGTGGTGCTCTGCTATAGTAGGTAGTGGTGATCAGCTATAGTGAGTAGTGGTGCTCTGCTATAGTGAGTCGTGGTGCTCTGCTATAG
>NW_021604630.1:7256009-7264809 GCF_004785775.1 Grammomys surdaster
GTCATGGTACTTCCATACATCTTGTCCTACAAAGGCAAAATATCCAGCACCCTCCAGGCCCATACCAAAAGCCAGACCTGCCAGGAGGACCTTGGCCTTACCAGACTCTATAACAGTGAGCAATACACTCACTTCTTTATAAACCTGATAAAGGGATTGTTTTTTAATAGTAACACAAACTATAACAAAATTCTTAACCTCCAAAGTCATGACACCTACTTTCTTTCTAATACAGTAGATCTAATTGGCTTACTATGTCTCTTGGAAGGTGCTTGTGTCATGAAAGTTCCACTTTGTAATAGGAGATTAGTGAGTTTACAGAAGTGCCTCTGTGAGACTCCACATCCCCCACCACAACCACAGGACAGTACAGCAGAAGACTATGCTGTGCTGTGCTGTGCTGTGCTGTGCTGTGCTGTGCTGTGCTGTGCTGTGCTGTGCTGTGCTGTGCTGTGCTGTGCTGTGCTGTGCTGTGCTATGCTGAGCCAGGAGACTGAATCTGCTCATGTAGATCTTGGGTTTTCCAGTCTCGGGACGGTGAGAAATAAACTCCAGGTGTTTACAAGCCACCCAGTCTGGGCTGCTCTGTTCTAGCCAAGGCAGGCTAAGATGGGATGGGAGAGAATGGAAATCAGATTTACTAGGGAAGCATTTACAGGGAGTGAAAACAAGAGACCAAGGGCTGGCATGTACTGTTTTATGTTGTTTCGCAAATGCGCATATTTAAAAAGAATAGTTAAGCATGAGCAGGAATCATGAGCAATCTCCTGGTGAAGAAGGAAGAGGAGGAAAAGAGGAAGGAGATGAAAAGGGAGGAGGAGAAGGGGAAGAGGAAGAAAAGGAAGAGGAGGAAGAGGAGCAAGAGGATGAAGAGGAGGAATAGAGTCCAAACTATTCATGACCTTTAATGATATCATTCTTGTGATCCAAATTTTTGTGTCCTTCAAAGTTCACATGCACTTCGGTTGGTAGCAAGCTTGCTTAGCATGTATAGCTCTCCTATACATCCCCAGCCCTGAAGAAAACCAAACCTAACATGATAATGCTGTAATTTCAGTGTCTAGGTGCTAACAGCATGAGTGTCAAAAGTTCAAGGTCATCTTCAGCTACAGGGGGAGTTCAAGGATAGCCTGGACTGTGCTAGATATTTTCTCAAAAAAAAAAAGAAAAGAAAAGAAAACCTTCCTATACAGAGCCCTTCTTTCCAATGTAATATTAAGAACTGAGGCCTTTGGACAGCAATTAGGTCACTGATTGGAAATGGTGCCCTCATGAAAGAGTCCTGGTCCCAGGATCAGAAATTTGAGGGTAGCTTGGTCTCAAAAATAAAAACCTTCAGCTGTTCTACCACTTGAAGACACAAGGAAGCAGCATCTGTGCCACAGAAAGTTTTTGTAACACACCCATTCTGACTTTGATAGTGGGCTTCCCCAACCTCCAGTGCCATAAGCAACGAGTTCTTATATTTTTGGCTGTGACCCTAGCCTTTATCAGCTGAGCCATCTCTCCAACTCAAGCAAAGAGTTCTTATAGTGGTTCTTGTTGCTTATAAACTCTGCAATCAGAGTCATCCTATCATAGCAGCCTGAATGGACCAAGCCAGATTGGACTGATAAAGATGTACGTGTGATTCTTCCCATGGGAAGAGAAGGTCCTGGGGAATGGCCGAGTTCCTGTGAAATCTGCCGATTGTAAAGAGAACTCTAAAGCTATGTAGACATGTCAGGGGTAGTCACTCAAGGGGACACACAGCTTATTGCCCTATTGTTTCCCAGTGATTGACCTTGTCCATGTTGTCTATTAATACCTATTGATATCTGCTTCATATAACACAGGGAGTCAGAAAAGGAAGTGGAGAAAGAAGAGAGAGAGAGAAATCCGAAGTACCCTGGGTGGTTTAATAAAAAAAAAATCTGATATCAGGAAACTGGACTCCTCCTAGCTGTGTAACCTGCTTTAATCTCGGGTTCCACTTTTGTAAATGGAGAAAGTGACAGTGTCTGCATTGCCCATTTCATGGGAGCACGCCAGGATCAAGGTGAAAATCTGTGTAGCAGCACTCTGAAAACTATAAATGCTATGCTAAGGCTAGGAATGGTGCTTATTTTTTTTTAAATTGCTTCTGGCGATTACACCCATGTAAGAGTCATTATTTCTCAGAAAATCAAGTATCATATCATTTCCCTTGCCCTCTTCCTCACTGTCATCCAAAAAGTATAGGTTTGGTGAAAAAAGAAAGAAATGTGTAATATCTGTTTGTGAGTCATTTCTCTGTTAGTTCATAAATCATTGCATCCACGGCTAGTTTCCTCAGGACCGCTTGTTATCAGAGGAATGGTGTCACCCAATAAGAAAGGAGAAAGCACCTCAGAATGTGACTGCTTTGGAAATTGGCTTGCTGCAGATAGAATTACTCAAGGGAGGACATGAGGAAGTAGGGTAGACCCTCATTCCAACATGACTGGAGTCCCCATGAAAGGATCCTATGTTGCTTAGAGTATCAGTTCAGTGACAGAGCAACTAGCATGTACAAGACCTGGTTCCATCCCATTGCCCCAATGAGAAATAACCAAGGAAGCAAACAGTATGAGGACACAAGGGAAGAACAGCAAGAGAAGTGAAGTCAGGGCAGAAATTTCAGCTGTGCCGCCAACAGATCAGGAATACCAATGACTGACTGCTTTAAGAGAAAATTAGGAAGAGGATACAGGAGATTCTATCCAGAGACTCAAGAGAGCATGGCCTGATGATTTGAATACCTACCTTGAAGGATACTGAAAGAATATTTTTTCTGCCCTATTAAGCAACTTAGTTGATGATAGCTTAATTCATCCCTTGGAAATTAATCCAGGTATTCAGTTGTTTCTTTCCCAACTCTTCATGAATATGGGTTGGTAGTCTGAAGATGAGCAGCACCTGTCTGCCCCCATGGCTCCAAACAGTTTAGCAGATGTCTTTCAACTGTGGACCCTGGCATTACTTTGAGGGGTTAACTTCAAGCAAAATCTATCGAGCAATGAGAGAAATATTTAGATAGGGAAGTTAATGTGTTGTTTTAAAACATATATACACACCAATGACTTAGACCTTCAGTAGTCGATGGTGTAACTGAGACACTGAGGCAGATAGGAGATACAAAGCCATCCCTCCCCCACCCCCATCTACTGTGCATTCGAAATATCTGTAAGGCTTTGGGAAGTATGTGATACATGCAAACTACCCTTCCAATGTGGGGTGCATTACAGTGAAAGATACAACAGAAGTCAGAAAAGCTATTGCTGTTTCTATGGACGTTATTACTTCTCCCAATTCTTGTTCTAAAAAGATGAAAAACATGCTATTGATATTGTCTCTGCTTTTGAGTCTCTCCCCACACATCCCCGTGTTTAATAAAATTAATACTATAGTTCTCTGAGCTAAGAGGGAAGGGTGTGACTCACTGGTGGAATACTTGTCTAGCAGCCTAAAGCCCTGGGTTCAGACCCCAGCACTGTGGAATAAAGAACTCAACTGAAGTAAATTCTCTCAGCCAGTTAAAAGGGTCATTTAACTTGAGGATATTATTTCAGACTATGGTGATTCTCACATTTTCTGAATTTGCTTTAAAGGTTATATTCATTTAAACAATAAGTAAAAATATTTCTCAGTATGTTATATGTTTTAAAATACAACTACAAACACTATTGTACTATAATCATGATTCTATTTTTAAAGCTAATAGGATTTTTTTCTATAAATAGAAGAGAGATTGTAAGAATACAAAGGAACCTAATTGCTAAGACTTCTCCTGCTTAAATGGAGACACTGAGTGTTGTCTTATTTTTTTATTTGTCTATACTTCTAAACTATATATAAAGAACATGTTTCCTTTTAAATATAATAATTTTTAAACTATAAAATGTACAAAAGTGTCAACTCCTCAAACAAATCTGTGAAGGATTTTTAATAGCTTTTCCTGTATTTGTCAGTAACCAGCAGACTTTATCAAATGGAACAACTCACAATTTTGATGTTTTATTAGCATGGATTAGTTATACATAGTAATGAGCTTGTTATGACATTTTCATACATTTATATAACGTATTTCGAGTGTATTCAATTCAAGTGTATTCAATCACCATTACCCTCTCTGGTCTTTAGCACTCCACTGATCTCTCACTTCCAAACAGCCCCCCTTCTGCCTTCCTTCTCTTGTTTTTATGACTGCAATGGTTGGTATATGCTTGGCCCAGAGAGTGGTGCTATTAGGAGGTGTGGACTTGTTAGAGTAGGTGTGTCACTGTGGGTGTGAGCTTTAATATACTCTTTCTAGCAGCCTGGAAGCCAGTCTTCTCCTAGCAGCCTTCAGACGAAGATGTAGAACTCTCAGCTCCTCCTGCACCATGCCTGCCTCGACCCTGCCATGTTCCTGCCTTGATGATAATGGACTGAAACTCTGAGCCTATAAGCCAGCTCCAATTAAATGTTATCCTTACAAGAGCTGCCTTGGTCATGGTATCTGTTCACAGCAGTAAAAAACCCTAACTAAGATAGTGACTCAATGATTTTCATCAGGGTTGATTATAGAAGCATGGCTGATGTGTTATTTACAGAAGTTTGGGTACCTTATCAGTAACTATATCACAGGAAAAAAAGTCTCTCCTTCCCCCAGTACACATTCACTATTTATAAAATCTCAAAGTGGGGGTGATGTCTACTGAGCCCCTTCCTATGCTAAACTCTCAATATTGTCTGTGTTTATGTGCTAGGCAAATACTGTGCCACTGAACTACACCTGATGGCCCACAAATATTTTTATATTTGGGAATGGAGAAATAGCTCAGGGATTAAGAACACATACTGTTCTTGCAAAGGACTGAAGTTCAGTTTTCAGCACCCATGTTGGGCAGATTCTAACCACCTGAACTCTAATTCCAGAGGATCTGACACTCTCTTCTGGATTCCAAAGGTACCTACACACACACACACAGAGACACAAACACACACATACACACACAACTAAAATTAAAATTAAATCTTTTCAAAAAATAATCTATCTTCCTAAGACAGATGTCTCAGAAAATTAATCAGGCAAATATTTTGAAACTATAGCGTATGCATAATGAACTAAGGCAGAAGATAAATTCCTTGTGGTGTAGACAGTACAAAGTCCAATCCCAAAGTGTTGTGTGAGAGAGGCAGAAGCTGCTGAGGCAAGGGAGGGCGCTCAGCTCCTGGAAGACACAGGTAGAAGAGGAAAGGGATGCCACTGAGAATTGTGTTACAGTCCACAGGATTTTACAGCTCTTACAAGCAGGACTCAAACCGTGTAGATTATGGATACAGAATCAATGTAAATATCATAAGCACTGATGTGGCAAAAATAGTAGTCGTAGGGGAAGGTCTATCAGGAGAGCTGCTCAAATACTAATTTCTGTATCTTCAAGTCAAAGAGTCACTGGTTTTGTCAAAAATGGAAATGTAGAGTTGCAAGCCAATACACAACAATCCAACCTCTTAATGTTTCCCTAGTCTTTTCTCATAACCTTAATACAGACCTTTTAAAAGCTAATAACTCTTGATGTAAAGATTTTTGTAAGTTCAACTGAGCCTATAAATTCGCTTATTTCTTTTTTCTTCTAACCTCACATGAGGCTAAAATGACTGCTTTATACTGAAAACAATGTACTTGTCCCATCCCTGTCTCCTAAATTATTCCTTTCCCCTTATTTACATGTGCGACGTGTATATATGGAGTGATAAACAGTTAGTGCTATTTTTTAAAAGTGCTTTTCGCATGGTGGGTGCAAATTTGTTTTTATTTTCTGTTGCTCTAATGTTAGGAACAAGCGTCTTCAAATACAGGCCTATAGAACTGCCATAACAACTAGAGTCTTTCACTGAAGACTGACTTAATCTAGGGTGCTTGCTGAACAGAACTAGCAGAGTCCCCCTCCATCATTCTCATAAAAGAATCTGTTTAACTGAAGGCAGGATGTTAGGGTTCGAACCAGGGGTGTTGTTTGGGGGACTTGTTTTATTTTGTTGTGAGACAGGGTCTCACATATCTTAGGCTGGCTTTGAACTCGCTATGTAGCTAAGGATGACCTTACACTTCAGTCCATCTGACTCTCCCTCCTGAGAACTAGGATTGCTGACATCTGATGCTATGAGTAGAACCCAGATTCTGGTGCATTATGGGTAAACACTCTGCTTACTGACAGACCTACATTCCCAGTTAAAACTTTTTTTTTTTTTTTTTGATTGCACTGAATTTGAGACACTGGATCTTCCTATGTTCCTGGTTTAGGATCTTCTAGAACTTCTGTAGGTGGCCAGGAGAGGTCCCTAGTTCTGCTAAGTTTCATGTTTATAACTGTCTCTTGATATACACAGCTACATGGAATTTGATGAAAATTGGAAAGTAGCTTTATGGATAGACAATTGAGAATAAGGGGGAAAATGAGTCCTTAAAAGAGGCTAGGAAGAAAGCCCATTAAGGAGACAGGACACTTAAGAATATTCTAGAGGTCACTGGCAACATGTCCATCACCTGACTCAGTTAATGGCAAGAAAATGTGCTGTGTTACTGGAAATGGGCATCACAGCTATTACGTCATCCCATCATTTACAAGAAGTTCAGTTCCCAAGCTAAGAGAAAAATGATTGTCTGTTCTAAATCTCCAGAATGAGGAGATTTCCATAAATCTCCTGACAAGTTCTGACCACATTTTGAAAATCTGATAAATGGAAATCATAACTAGACAATTAAAAAATCCTGGTCTTCAATTTCAAGGAAGCCATTTTGGTGTTCCTTCATTATTCTCGGAACATTACAAAAATCAATTCTCAGAAATTTCTCATCTGACCAAGCTTTTCTCCTCAATCATTTTTGCAAAGGACTTACTATTCCACGCTTCCAGATGCCCAACACACTGAGGTAGCATCAGCCACTTTCCGGTTTGTCAACTGAATGGAAACCCATAGGCTCTACAACAGCAAATTTTGCATGTCTCTATAACCAAGTCTATTCCACGATATAAAAGGTATTAGAATCCCAACATAGGGATCGATGGATAGATTTCCCAATGCATTGGAAATTACACTTAAAGACCACAAGTAGGTTATAGACTTATCCATTCTTACTGGTGTTTATTAAGCATTGTTCTAGTTAAGTTTTTGTCAACTAGACAAACTAGAGTCAAATTGGAGGAGGGAACTTAAAGTGAAGAAACGTTTCTATAAAAAAAATGCCTAATAAATGAGCCCATGGTGCATTTTGTTGATAATTATTGACGTGGGAGACTCTAGCCCATTGTGGGTGATGTCACCCTGTGCGTGTGGTCCTGGGAAGGGAAAGAAGCGTAGCTGAACATAAGTCTGAGAACAAGCCGTAAACAGTGTTCCTCCACGGCCTCTGCTTCTGTTGTTGCCTTTGAGCTCCTGTCCCAGCTTCCCTCCATGATGGTCTATAAACAGCAAGCCAAATCAGCCCATCCTCCCCAAGCTCCTTTTGGTCATGTTATTTATCACAGGAACACAAAACAAAGAAGAAATGTTTTCTGTTTAATCAAGGGAGCAATTGCATTCCTTAGTTTATGGGAATAAATTAGGAAAAAATTTTAAATGGGAATTGAAAACTTGGGTGAATCACTCACAATTATTTGGTAAGTACAAGGGTCTAAGCACGTAATACTGACTACCTTAAAATCAGAAGCACAGGGGGAGTCCTGTGACAAGGTCACAGAGCCCTGGGTTCTCACTTCCTCAGAGGCAGTGTTCGTGCTTTATTATCAAACCTCTTTGCTTTGCTGAACCTGGACTTTTATATTTGTCCAAATCAGCCCGAGCAGTGTCTTCTAACTTGGATATGAACTCTGATCCAGGGCCTGGAAAGATGGTTCACCAGGGCCTGAAGAAATGGATCAGTGGTTAAAAGCATCTAGTGGCCCTCCAGGGGATCCAAGTTTGGTTCCCAGCACCCACATCAGGTACCTCAGGACTACCTGTATTTCCAGTTCCAGGGGATCCCATACTTCTGGCCCCTGGCAGCATCTGTACATAACCACAAAGACTCATATACATGTAGTTACAAATTAAATAAATCTTTAAATTCCAATCCAATTAAATCAGGTCATTAAGCATAGTAAGATGTCTCTGTCAGACAGGTGACCTCTCTTGGGGAGGAAGCTCTTCCTGAGAAATTTTGTCTGTGGTACTATGGCTTAGAGACTTCAGAAGCATCCTCAGGACACAAAGCACCGAAGCATTCAACAGTCACAAATGTCACAGCAGGAACCTATACAGAAGATGAAAGTATCCAGAGAAATAAGGACCCCAGACTAAGACTTTTGGACCACATTAGCACCCAAAACAAATATTATCCTGTAGGCTTTATTAATAAAGCCATCACCTCAGGGTTGGAGGTCTGCTCTTTATTTATTCATCTGAAGAGGACACTGGCTGCTTCGGAATAGGTAATAGAAGTTCTCTGTAGCTAGGGCTCTGCCCCAGTGACCTCAGCTGACTGAGAGGTGAGAAGAAACGTGAGCTGAATTTAAGTTGGAACGAACTCTGTCACAGAAATAGCTTTTAGAGTTATCTCAATGTAAAAAGAATGGAATAAACTGGGTGTCTTTTACACATATGGAATCCTAGCAGTTGGGAAGCTGAGGTAGGGGGATGTAGAGTTTGAGATAGCCTGGGTTATATGGCAAGACTTTGTCTCAAAGAACAAAACAAGAAAAGTGGAATTACCTTCTAAAGTGGGCATTTGACAGTCTATAGCCATTACTTGTAGGGGTGCCATACTTTCATCTCT
>NW_021604630.1:7265209-7284000 GCF_004785775.1 Grammomys surdaster
AACAGCACACTGCAGACCCAACAGCACACTTCAAACCCCACCACACACTGCAGACCCCACAGCACACTGCAGACCAGATATCACAGTGCAGACCCCACAGCACAGTGTAGAGACCACAGCATACTGCAGACCCCACAGCACAGTGTAGAGCCTACAGCACACTGGGCACACTGCAGACCCTACATCACACTGCAGACCCAACAGCACACTGCAGACCAGACACCACAGTGCAGACCCTAGATCACACTGCAGACCCTACAGCACACTGCAGATGCCACACCACACTGCAGACCCAACTGCACACTGCAGACTCCACACCACACTGCCGACCACATGGCACACTGCAGACTCCATGGAACATTGCAGACCACACAGCACAGTGAAGACCAGACACCACAATGCAGACCCCACAGGACACTGCAGACCCAACTGCACACTGCAGACCCCACAGCACACTGTAGACTCCACAGCACACTGCAGACCCCACACCACACTATAGACCAGACACCATAGGGCAGACCCCACAGCACACTGTAGAGCCCACAGCACACTGGGCACACTGCAGACCCAACAGCACACTGCAGACCCAACAGCACACTGCTGACCCCACAGCACACTGTAGACTCCACAGGATATTGCAGACCCAACAGCACACTGCAGACCCAACAGCACACTGCAGACCCAACAGCACACCGCAGACCCCACAGCACACTGTAGCCTCCAGAGCACACTGCAGACCTAACAGCACATTGCAGACCCAACAGCACACTGCAGACCCCACCACACAGTGAAGACCCAACAGCACACTGCAGACCCAACAGCACACTGCAGACCCCACAGCACACTGCAGACCTCATGGCACTTTGCAGACCCCACAGTACATTGCAGACTCCACAGCACACTGCAGACCCCACAGCTCACTTCAGACCCCATGGTACTTTGAAGACCCCACCGTATACTGCAGACTCCACAGCACACTGCAGACCCCACAGTATACTGCAGACTCCACAGCACACTGCAGATCCCACAGCACACTGCAGACCCCACAGCACACTGCAGATCTGACAGCACACTACAGACCCCACAGCACACTGCAGACCCACAGGACACTGCAGACCCCACAGCACACTGCAGACCCCACAGTACACTTCAGTCCCCACAGCACACTGCAGACCCCAAAGCACACTACAGACCTTACCACATTCTGCAGAGCCCACAGCACACTGCAGACCCCATCACATTCTGGAGATCCCACATATACTGGTGACTTCTCATCACCCTACAGAGCCCACTCTCAGAATTGGCCCTAAGAGGCCAAGCTGGCTTCAGATCTTCTCTTGAAATTGCTGAGGTGTAAATGCAGTCTATCTCAGTGTCTCCTACCAGCCAATTCTTTTCTTCCTTTCTTAGCCCATTGGAAATAACCATCAAAACCTCCCTAATAAACTATGCACCCTCCAGGCTCCATCTTAGGGCTACTTTCTAAGTATTACACATGCACGTTAAAGGTATCACCAAGAGATTGATAGGTTTCGGATGGTAATGACTGTCAGACAATGCAATCAAACCAAAGGTATTCAGTGAAGAGCTCTTTCAGCTTTCCCAGTGAGTTTTTTACCCCAGCAAATCTTCCCCTAAACTCTCTAAGAATCTTAGTGCTTGTCCCAGTTAAGGTTTCTATTACTGTGATGGAACACCATGACCAAAAGCAAGCTGCAGAGGGCAGGGTTTATTTGGCTTACACTTCTATCACTGAAGGAAGTTAGGACAGGAATTAAAACAGGGCAGGAACCTGTAGGCAGGTGCTGATGCATCGAGAGATGCTGCTTACTGGCTTGCTCACCATGGCTGGCCCAGCCTGCTTTCCTATAGAACCCAAGACCACCAGCTCAGGGATGGCACCACCTACAATGGGCTGGGCCCTCCCTATCAATCATTAACTAAGAAAATGCCAAATAGCTGCATCATATGGAAGCAGTTTCTCAGTTGAAGTTCCCTCCTTTCAGTTAACTCTAGCTTTTACCAAATTAACATAAAACTGGTCAACATGGTGCTTCCCTGTTTTAACTGTCTGGTTTGAACATAGAAATTATACTTAAGTTCAAAATAAGCTTCCTTTGGTTCCGTGGCAGGAACCATGAGGAAGCACTGACCATCAACAGCCACAGCCCTGTTCTCCCCCCAGCATGGCCTACACTCTGTCAGAGCACAGACCTGCTGAGATTATGCCTTAGTTAGACTGACTGTTATTGTGATGAAACACCATGACCAGAAGCAAGCTGGGGAGGAAAGAATTTATTTGACTTACACTTTCACATCACTGTTCTTCACTGAAGGAAGTCAGGACAGGAATGCATACAGGAACTTGGACATAGGAGGTGATGCAGAAACCATGGAGTAATGAATAATGAATGCTGCCCACTGACTTGATCAGCCTCCTCTCTCTCTCTCTCTCTCCATATATATGTGTGTGTGTGTGTGTGTGTGTGTGTGTGTGTGTGTGTGTGTGTAAAACGCTGTTCCCCATCCCAGTCAACCCTTCATAGAGTCCTCCTCCATCTCCTTCTAGAGGGTACGTGCCCTCCCATGGGTATCCCCCCAACCTGGCACATCAAGTTTCTGCCAGATAAGGTACATCCTCTCCTACTGAGGCCAGACAAGACAGCCATAGAGACTGAGTTTTCCATCTGCTACATATGTGCCAGGGACCTCATTCCAGCTAGCATATGCTCTTTGGTTGGGGCCTTAGTCTCCGAGCACTCCCAAGGATCCAGGTTAGTTGACTCTGTTGGTCTTCCTGTGGGGTTCTCATCTCCTTCAGGGCCTTCAGGCCTTCTCCCAACTCTTTCCTAAGGGTCCCCAACCTCCATCCAATGTTCAGCTGTAGGCTGCCTGCTTTCTTTTTTTTTTTTTTTTTAAAATGATTTATTTATTTTATGTATGTGAGTACAATTATAGCTGTCTTCAGACACACCAGAAGAAGTCATCAGATCCCATTATAGATGTTTGTAAGCCACCATGTGGTTGCTGGGAATTGAACTCAGGACCTCTGGAAGAGCAGTCAGTGCTCTTAACCGCTGAGCTATCTCTCCAGCCCCGGCTGCCTGCTTTCTTATATAGAATCTAGGACCACCTGGAGGACCAATGGGCTGGGCCCTCTCCCATCAATCACTAATTAAAAAATGCCCTACAGGCAGATTTCCCTACATCGAAACATTTTCGTAATTAAGGTTTCCTCCTCTCAGATGAGTCTTGTGTCAAGTTGACAGAAAACTAGCCAGCACAGGTTACCACATGCATGCATTTTTTTTGTAAACTTAATCCTCAGGAATTTATGAACATCATCCATTCTATTAGTGAGGCTTTCCACCCAGCCTTTATTTTTTTATTTATTATTATTATCTTGACTTATCAAGTTTTTCATTTCTAACATCATTGTGGTTTGGCTTTTCTTTAGCAATTCTCTTTATTGAATTCTATGTTCATATATTGAATTGACTTCCTTATTTCATTCAGCTCTTTTTTTTTTGTTCTCTCATAATATATTCATATCTTCTTGAGTTGTTTAGCTATTGTTACCAACATCCTTTTGAATTCTTTATCTGAAAGTTCTTTCAGGTCTTTCTTATTGGGGACCATTACTGCAGGATTGCTAATTTTTGGAGGAAACATGTTGTCTTTATATAAACTAGTTAAAAATAGAATGTTTTCTACAAAGAGAGTTTGAACAAAAGCGCCCCACATGGGTGGACATAAGTTGTTAAATGAAAATCTCAGTGCCAGATACAGCTTGTCTCTCTGTGAGCTCTTGGTCAGGCACTGAAAACAACACGGGCTACTGCCATTGCTTTCCTGACAGAACTAGATGATATCACTGCTGCTAAAGACATATACACTTTGGTTTCAGGATGCAAAGAAATCAATCTGGAGTTGACAGGGAAACTTTCCTTGCTGGATAGTATCATAGGCTCCTGAGGTAGAAAAGATATCAGTAGTCTTTACCCAGAATTGAACATACATGCTACAGTATTGACATACCAAGTGAGATGTTCCCACTCCTACCATACGGGAGTGAAATTTCCGGGGTAACCAACCATTTTCTGATTGGATTTGAGTCCTGCCCCAAAAGAAAGAACATGAAGAGACTCTATCTCAAAACAAAACCAAAAAAACATTGGGGAAAGGCACAAATAAAGGGGTTTATAAATATACAATACCCTGGGGGGGGGGGGTTGTTGGTTTGGTTTGACTTTTTTGCAGAGCAGAAGTGACTTCATGAGAAGTTCCCAGTAGGGACTTGAACTGACTCATGAATTCAGAGCCTTCATTTTTTTTTTCAATGCTGGGGATCAAAACCAGGGCCTCATGGACACGAGGAAAATGTTTTACCACTAGCTACATGTTCAGAACAACTGAGAATCTATGAGAGCCACAGAAGATAAGGGGGAAACCTCTGAAGTAACGGCTTTGCCTAGAGGTATGGACTATGACAGGGCTCTGTGCTTGTCTCCACGTATTGGAAATAGGACAGCTGGAGTTGTCCATGCTGCAGCTCGGGACAAAACACCTGAGAAACAGTTGCTGGAACAAAGGACTAACTGTTTGAATGGTTCCATGACTCCCTCAAACTCTCAGAATACGAGGAATGGGCTCCTACATCCACACTTGTCTCTCCCACTGGGCATTCTGGTACTAGAACTTGAATTCTGCAATCTATGATAAAATTAGACAACATTGTCTGCCCCTGCCCCTTCCCAGGTATCTTATAAAGAAAATGCAATTATCTTTCAGGCCTTAAACAAGTCAAATATCAAAACAAAACACTTGATAAAAGAAGACTAAATAAATGTTTTAAGTACTGAGGTGGAACAGAAACTGAGCCAACTGCCTTGGCAGAGCTGAAACATAATCGTCCCAGCAACCTTATGAGATGGTTGCTAAATCCTTTCCAATTACGTATAAGGAAATCAAGGCATGGAAATGCTAAGCAACTTTCCCATAATCAAAGAGCTAGTCAGTAATACAGCCCAAGCTCGGCCCTACAGTTCACCCCAGAGCCTGGTCCTACTGCCACGTCATTTTATATCACTGTCTCAAAGTCAGAGGAGCGTGGTATTACTTACTACCTTGACTTGACATCAGGTGAAATCCTCAAATGGTCAATGAGGAAGTGCCTGTCCCCACTCCTTCAGAGGACTCATAGACAAACAACCCTTTTTATCATGGGAATGAGGCTCACTTCCTGCTTAACCCAGGGTAGAGAGGTTTAGCTTCACTCTTAGATTATTTCAGCTCTATCGGATCACTTTCTTTGTAGGCACCGAGGGACACCACACCCTCTAAATACTACAAAGCCTACTGCTCACAGCCAGGGGTTTTCCACTCTCATCTTGGGTGCAACAGCTGTGTGACTCTGTGTCACACTGTCCTCTTCCCCAGGGCCATGAATATCTGTGACTTGAAACCCGTTTTCACTTGTCTATCCAGACGCAAGCATCACGTGTTCAGACACAACCATAATCCCAGCTCCTCTCAGTGAAAGGGGAGCAGGAGGAGGTTCACTCACGAACCCAATCCAGAAATGAGAAATGGAGGGCGGGAGGTGGAGGGGGGGTGCAGTGAAGGAGCCATGACGGGATGCGGGACAATAACAAAGGGGAGGACAGAAAAGGCCGAAGTAGAGACATGGTTGAAAACTCTGAGTGTGTGCAAGCACTGGGGGTTGGGGCCGGCGCATGCTCAAAAGTGGGTACATTAGCTCCATCAACTTGGTAAAGCTCGGATAAAGAAAAACATTCAAATGAGGCAGGAATGAGTAATTGGTGATCATAACTGTGATTATAAGGCATAATTACAATTAGCTGCACAGGAGTGTTAATCATGAAAATAATTACATGTCAGCCTTCCTCCTAAAGAAGGGAGAATGTAATTAAGTGGTCCAAAGGGGGCAAAGAAAACACATCTTTGAGTGATGCAGGTATCAGGTGGAGGGTTCTCAGTGCTTTAAATGAAGCAACCAACTTCTTCGATGAAAAGGGATGGAGGAGGGGAGAGAAAGGGGAAGGGAAAGAGGGGAAAGAGAAGAAACAAATTGGCGTGAGAATTGTCTTCCCAATCCAAATTCAAGATAGCAGAACCATATTTATTTTTCTCCCAGTCCTGTGACATTAGCTACTTAAACCTTTCTCTAAGTCTGTTTCCTCCGTTACACAAGAATCACCCAGTCCTACGTTTTTCATTAAAAAAACAACAATCACAAAGCCTGTTAGTCTCTTACATCGTGCCTTAGATACAACACTGCAGAGAAGGCTTGTCTTTGTAATATGTGGGGGGAAGATAGGGCATAGATAAAAGTCCCAGCATCCTGGTGTGTATTGCCTTCAGCACTGCTACTCATATGAATTCAGAACTGCCCACTTTCTGTGGCCTCTCATTGTTGGATTGGTTCCTTTGCTATCCTCCTGTCTTCCCACTGTAAAGGCACCAGGATTTCTGCCCTTGGGTGATGATTATAGCCGTACATGCAATGCTGGTGTCTGGACACACAGGACACAATGTTTCCAAAACAGGGATATAGGTCCAAGGAGGAAGAAGATACTGCCATACAGGGCCATACTTCTATGATGAAGCTGAAGTTTCTTGTTCTTTTTTTTCCAAATGATGCCTACCTCAAAGTTTTGAGGAGTCATGACTAAGCTATGAGTTTAGAAGTGAGTTTATTTCCTGAGTCCCCTGGCAATGTGAGTAACAATTGTCAAGATAGATTCATTCATCTCTTGGCCCAGTGGGTTCCTGTCTCAGATCTCTTTGCAGCTGTTCCCACCCAGTGTTCTTCCTATTTGCATGAGGATGACACATGTACACTCTTGGAGTGTATAAGAGGCACCTGCATGGATGCTGAATGTAGTCTGAGCTGCTCCTTGAAGCTAAAAATTACCACATTCTTAAGTAAATTCTTAAGAGAGAAATAGTGCTCTGCTAGACCCAACCACGTGAATTGCTTTGGTGAGCAAGCTATTAGTTAGTGAAATGCCACAGGCATGACACAAGCAGAAGCTTAAGGAACATTTGCACAAATCAACTTGCTTGTAATCTTGACCTTTCATCATCGCTGTAAGAATGCTCCCCAGCAAACCTTCTGGAGTCTGAGACACCTAAAGCCATTAACCCACTCTCTTGGTTTGCTCTCTATTGCTGTGATAAAACACCATGACCGAAATAAGTCAGAGAGGAAAGGGTTTACTTGGCTTATATTTTCAGATTCCAGTCTATCACTGAAGGAAGTCAACTGAAGGTAGGACCTGATGCAGAGCCAAGGAAGATGGCCGCTAACTGGCTGCTCCTCCTGGCTTGGTCCATTGCTTATACACAGAGGACCATCAGCTCAGGGATGGCACTGTGTGTAATGGGGATGGGTCCTTCCTTATCAATCACCAATGAAGAAAATGCCTACAGGCCAATTCCAACTGAGGTTTCATCTCAGATGACTCTAGCTTATGTCAAGCTGACACACACAAAAAATAAACAACCAACATATTCAACATATTCACCAAACCTACCCTACATCAGAGAATGTTCATTGACTCCATACAAATGAGCAAGCACAGGCAAGTGGAACCCAAGTCAGTCATACCAAGCATGCATCAACAAATGCACGTTATATGGGCTGGAGAGATGGTTCAGTGGTTAAGAGCACTGACTGCTCTTCCAGAGGTCCTGAGTTCAGTTCCCAGCAACCACATGATGGCTCACAACCATCTGTAATGGGATTCAATGCCTTCTTCTGGTCTGTCTGAAGACAGCAACAGTGTACTCAAATACATGAAATAAATAAATAAATCTTTTTTTTAAAAAAGAAAGAAAAACAAATGCACAATGTAGACCTCAGAGGTTTTGTGCTGATCTATTACACGGGATTATTATGGCACTCAGTAGCTGATAGGTTTACAATAATCAGTTAGATGCGTCCTAAACCCAGGCAATACAAAAGGAGGAAGGGGAGAAATTTGTGAATGTGATATCTTTGGGGAGAGCTGCATTATGTACTCTAGCCATAAACAGAGGAAGAAAGATTTCAGAATGGCCTCTCAGAGAACTATACCATGAGGGAGATGTATGAGAGATATGCTAGCCAGCCTTCAGCAGCTAAGTTGACAGCCTAAGGACATCAGTGACAACCACGTGCAAGCCCAGTATTTGTGAGAGCAAAAGATACATGAGCATTTTCCCAGCCTCGAGAGCTAAGGTACAGAACTTTTTGCCACTAGTGACAGAGAATTATTTTCATTGCTTTCTAATTATAATTTTAAATGCATATTAATTTTACATATTAATAGATGT
The DNA here is from genome assembly GCF_004785775.1 of Grammomys surdaster. Classification (NCBI taxonomy): domain Eukaryota; kingdom Metazoa; phylum Chordata; class Mammalia; order Rodentia; family Muridae; genus Grammomys; species Grammomys surdaster. Next base: position 7,273,550 of record NW_021604630.1, read on the forward strand.
TTATACATGATTTGATCCTAACCACTCTCTATTACTCTTTACCTATCTCCTTCCCTTTCCCTAGTAGTCCCAAGGTAGATAATGGTTTGCTGTGGGGAACTGTGCTGTACAGCATACCATGCTTTTAGCAATATCACTGACCTCAGCCTAGTGGGTACCAATAGCACTGTGAAGACATTTCTGAAAGACCACCAGATACCTCTGACTGCAAGAGGGGTAACAGGAATCGGAACTGGAGAACCTCCAAAGCATCAAACCGAGCACCCTAAGAAGGAGAGAGGCTATTCTTTTACTCCTGTCACTGGGATCACTTAAAGCCAGCTTCCATCATTGTCTGTTAAGTACTTCCATCTGCCTTCTCATCTCCTACCTGAAATCATCGGCAATAGCAACTACACATAACCACACCCTCCTTTTCTCTGTAGCAGGTTTCCCTGCTACTCTTGGCTAAGGATCTGGGCAGGGACCCCGGATGGCAAAAGTCTTAAGTGTGAGTTAGAATCTAGACTCAGCATACTAGACATGGCCATTCTATTTTACATTTTATGTTATACAAGAATACTCAGAAAATTCAAGAGAGTGCCTGAGTTCTTATATAATGGTAGGAAAACTAGCTTCAGTAAATAAGTTAAAAGTAGCAATAGTGGCTTGGCGTGGTGATGCGTGGCTCTAATCCTAATGCCCAGGAGGCTGAGGCAGCAGGAGCAGTGAGTTCAAGATCAGCCTTGACAATGTAATGACAACATCTTTAAAACAAACCAAAAATCTGAATATAGTGAATCAGGACTATAACTTAGCATTTGGGAGGCTGAGTGTCTTAGTCAAAGACACCATGACTTATAAAGGAAAGCATTTAATTGGTTCTTGCTTACAATTTCAGAGGTTTAACCCATTGTCATCATGGTGGGAAGCATGGTGGCATGGAACTGGAAGTTCTACATCCAGATTCACAGGCAGCTAGAAGAAGAGACCCCAGGCTTTTGGAAACCTCAAACCCCGCCCCCCCCCCAGTGACACACTTCCTTCAACACCTCCTAATCCTTTCACATAGTGACACTCCCTAGTAACCCAGTATTCAATGAGCCTATGGGGCCACTGTGATTATGGTAGACCTCAGGCCTCACCATTCCTCACCCCCAGAATGTCCTTCTTCCTTGCCATAAATACAGTCCTCTACCCTATACACAGTCTTAATATGCACCTCACAGTGCCACTCCTCCAATCCACCAACAGTAACAATGACTAAACGCAGCAAGCTTACACAATGGCCTTTGTTTCATTTCTGTCTGGTCCTCAAGATGCTGACTATTGTTGGAGGTTTAATCTAGCAACAGTTGCTAGGGCTCTCTCCACTGTGTGACCCTTCCTTTGGATGTGCTTTCTTTTCATTCAAGTCTCTTCTCTACCCTGCCCCATGAGCAGGACACTTGCAGCATGGTCAGCAGTGAGGCCACAAGTCATCATTCAACCAGGCAGGTCTCCTCTGCCCCATCTTAGGCTCCCAGTAGGCAAGCAACTATCAGTCATAGAAGTGTCCTCCTCTGCAAGCCAGGGTGACAAGGTCCTGCAATTTATCTCCGTGAAATGAGCTGGATTCTTTGAATAGACTGGAGTATGTGTCATTAATTCTCATAGATAGCTTGGGGCTCTTTTGGGTTCATTCTGTGCCTACATAACTGACACCATGTCCCTGGCCCCCTTCACAGATGTTAACAGCATGTGGACGACTCACCTTGGAAGTCTTCTGTCTGACCACTTCTGCTCAAACAAGTCAGAGGATCAGCCTTAACCAAAGAGAATGAAGGGACCATGTAACCTTCTAGTGTTTTGTAGTTGATCCACAAGTTCTTTCTATAACAGCTCTCCCAGCCAGTTCCTACCAAGTTTTGAAAATATCATTTAGTTTGATAACCAAAAGCACAATACATAAAATAAAAAGATAAATGAATTAAGCCTTGTTAAAATAGAAATGTTTTTACCCCGAGAGAAGAAACTGGGAAGAAGATGACAAAACAAGCCAGAATGGTTTGAAAATTTTGCAAATGACATAGTCAGTGAAGACTTTATAAGCAAGATTGGCAAAGAATTCTCAAAAATCAAAAACAAATATACAAAAATCTAGCTATCGGTGAGTAAAATATATGAACAGACATTTCACTGCAGAGGGTACACAAATAGCAAATTAACCCAAGTAAACACATAGGCAAGCTTCAGACACTAGGGAAGTACAAATGGTTTCTGCACACCTACACAGAAGGCAATGCGAACAGTAGAGATAACTGCAAATGCCAATAAGAGTTAGAAAACTGGATGAGCACATTGCTAAGGGAATGTGAGACCTACGGCCACACTGGAAGATAGTTTCATTGAGAATGAGCCATGCACTTACTATAAGACACAATATTGCATGCACTGCACCCAGAGAGAAGGGATATGTGGCCTGTGTATTATATTCATGTGTGCACACACACACACACACACACACACACACACACACACATACATACACATGTAGGGGGAACAGTGCAACCACCTCTGCATAGATGCCAGGGCAAGCAGCTACAAAGGCATCTCCTGCAGGACGACCTAATTGAGGACTGCCAGAGAGACCAAGGATTGCTGATGCAGACAATGCCAGCCAATCAGGAACTGCTGCTTAGAAACAATGCTTTCTTGGGACCAATAGGGCTCTGGTAGAGGGTATTAAAAGAGCTTGCGGCAGCGTTTTCAGTCGAGCTTGCTGTCCAGAGTCTATGTCGTTGACTCCACGCCATCTCACCTCCAACAATCCCCAGGAGCAGGTAGGGTTGGGCAGTGAGTAGTCCAGGGCACAGGCACACACACATACATACATGTAAATGAGTGTTTATACCAATCTTAGTAACAGAACCGGCAGATGTCCTTACAAGGTGCCTAAACAATGACATAGCCGTATCCTGGAGCATTGCCAGCACCAAAACTTATGGAACTACAGACATATACAACAGGTCAATGCATTTCCAGGGCGCTGTGCTAAGTGGGGGGAAATGCCTGCCCCATGAAGTGAAAGATCTATGATTGCATTTTTAGAATAATCTTTAAATGATAATATTAAAGAGATAGAAACAGAGGTTGTCAAGGGCTCCGGATAAGGAGTAAGGAGGAGGTTTCTAGTGATGAAGAAACTTCCTTGTTTTGGTTTGGAGATTTGAGGGACTTGTTTGGGGTTATTTGTTTGGCTGGGTAGTTGATTGACTGGGTTTTTTGAAACAAACATTTCACTCTGTAGCATGGGTTAGCCTAGAAGTCACTGTATAACCCAGACTGGCCTCAAATTCAAAGCAATCCTCCTGCCTCAGCTTCCTGCATACAGAGATTAGAAACCTGAGCGACCATGCCCATCTTAAAATTACATACCACAACTGTGCTGTTCATCACACAAATCTTCGAAGGATAGGCTGCATAGACCTGTCCACACAAATGATGTCTTGTGAAGCAGTGAGACTCTGATCGGCTGTATGACTGACTACACCAGGGGTTGCTTCCCAGTTCAGATATCTCAAAACAGCAATCCAAGATGTCACCATTAAAGGAAATGGCCTTCTCTGTAGATTTAACTGTATCTTCCTTCTCTTTATTACCACTTACTATAATTAATGATAATGACTTAGCAAAAAGTGTTTAAGTTCTTGGAGTTGAGTGCGTAACTCATCAGTCAGAAACTTGTTAGCATCCATGACATCATCTCTGTTCCCTCCAAGGACAAAAAGAAAGGAAGAAAACAAGTCCAAAGTCATATTTTTAAAGGACAATTTCATTTCTAATTACCCTTTTTTTACGGGGGGAGATGGGGGACTACAATTTAGATCCTACTGCCTTCCTAAGAGCTAAGTTATGTTCTTTCTGTGTCTCTGTGTAAGTTCTGTGGCAGAAGGGTTATCATCAGATCACATTCTTGATATTAGTCACGATGTCTTCCTTCTGTGATATCTGAAGACTAAGTAGCCTTGTCCTAGAAGGCAGCATACGAAGGGTCTCTGTGCTTAGTCACAGTTAGCTATGTCATGGCTTGTATCAGTGTAACCTCTGATCTCTTTCCAAAAGGAAAACAATAGATAGATAGATAGATAGATAGATAGATAGATAGATAGATAGAACTATATATATAAATTATATAAATAATTTATATACTATATATCTTATATATGCACACACACATTATATATATATTTCTCCCCACACTGGCAGGTATGGAAAAGAAGCAGGAAGATCAAAAACATTAGATGATTCAAATGAGGCTGTCAAATCCACATCACATCACCTTACCTCAGTTTTGTAATTGTAGGCAGGGTTTTATTACCTCTGAGCCTTGACCTCATGATCCTTCAAACAGATTTATCCCCACCCCCACCCCCACCCCATCCTGTGTGTTTTTTATAGTATTTCTGGCATGTAGTTGTAAAGACCCATTCACAGTCCATGCTCTGAGAATGAGTCTTCCACACAAGATACCCAAGCCTACTGCAGCAGAAAGGAACATGGTCACATGGAGAGTGATGATCTCTTCCAATTGACTCCCCCTCTGCAGTGTCCACACTCGGACACTGTGAGCCCCATTAGCCACAGAGGAATCCCATTTTCTGGATGGTTTTCCCTCTTTTACTTTTCAAAATCTTACTCTTGGGTGAAGCTGTGTTGTCTTGATAAAAATGGGTACTGTATTAGCTAGTTGTAGCTTTGGCGTTTCTTCTTGTTTGGCTTTGTTTGTTGTTTTGTTATCAAAATGAAAAAAATGGCTGACAATAACAACTTAAGAGGAGGAAGGGTTGACTTTGGCTCCTCCTTTCAAGTGGCCAGAGACATGGCTGCTTGGCCACCTACCCTTCAAAGAACCATCTTAGCAATGGGAGAATATGGCAGAGTTCTCTACTTTGTAACAGATAAGCAGAAAGAAGGAAACAGGGAGAGGTGAGTGACAAGTACCTCTAAGGACCTGTCCCCAATAACCTACTGTCCCAATGACCTACTGTTCCAATGACCTACTTCCCCCCCATGAGACCCCACCTCCTCAAGTTTCCAGAATCTCCCAAAATAGCACAGCTAGCTTAAGACCCACATGCAACCCCAGAGCTTGGGAGGAATGTTGCACATCCATACCTTAACAGGTGATGAGAAAGCAGAACCTTGAACAGTGGGCGAAGTACAATGTGGTACAGGACAGGAAATCAATGAGGGCAACTGAGCACATGCCTCAATTATAACTTTCTCAGGTCCTTTTATGTGTGCCAGGACAAGTCATTCCTGCCCTGCCCTTTCTCATGGTTTTCATTTATGAAATGAGAGAGCTTGACTACATCGGAACTGTGCCTTGTCTGTAAGGAGCCAGAGAAAGGATGGATTTTGTAAACTCCATCACATTTTCTGAACTCTATCAGGAAACGAAACAGGAAAGCAGCTATAGGCAATATCCTATTGTTGGGTTGTAATGTGCGTAGGTCCTGTTGGGTTGATGTGCACCTCTGTCTTGCCACATGGCTAGGGCCTCTCATGGGGACAGAGGTGCATGGAAATTTGACTGTGTTTATTCCACTCTGGTGCCTGGTAGACAGCAGCAGGACTCAGCTCCAGAGTGGGGAGCACAGTCTGAGGTCCCTCAGAAAGCCAGAGCTCTTGGCTAGATTTGCCTGCAGCCGAAGGGGGGTAGAGGGTGGGGGAGCTCTGGCTGTGACCCTCGGGGAGTAGAGTTCTTGGTCACAACGACTTGCTTGGCTGGCTCAGCTTGCTTGTTTGGGTTGGTGGTCTCCGTGGCTGAGAATGTAGAGAGGTCATCTGCGGGAGATTAGGTGGCCACTTGGTAGTTAAAAACCTTCTCCACCGTTCCCCACAGTGGGTCCCAAAGAAGAAAAATAGTCCATGGTCTTAAGATACTTATTGTCATGGCAGAAAATAAATGAAAACTATACCCCCGTATTTTCAGGGCGGGCCTGAGGTTAAATACCTTTGCAAGGGGGAGGGTCTGGGAAGGAATGCTTAATTGGCTATGCCCCTCTGGCCTTTAGATATCTCAGTATCATAGGTATGGAGATCTGTTTTGAGGCTCTGTGGCCTGTAGTCATGCTCTCTACCTGTGGAGAGGCTAATGGGCATTGTCCTACATGACCAGAGGACTCCACTCTATGGAGGTCTTTGGCCTCATGTCAAGAGCCTGGAGTCTGGCAGCATGGCGAAATGCATGCCGTCCCTTAGGATCACCTGGGGTCTCCGGTGATTTCTAGCCAGTGCTTGACCCGAAACCATGCTGTCCTTCATGGTCCTACACTCTATCCTAATAAAACTTTATTTATAAAAACAGTCAGCAAGACAAGTATGGCTAGTCTGCTTTAGTCTGTGGACTCCTGAACTAGATCAGTTGTTTCCAGTGATTTCTTCACTAGAATCTTCTTTACTACCTATCCCTTTGTGAATGCCATAGTTGGAAAACTGCTTATGAAACCTACAGCATTATGTATGAATTAAATTATTGTTCTGCTTTAAGTATAAATATACTACACAATATATGTTTATACAATAAACTCTGATTGACAGATTTTCATATAAAGGCTCTGATTATATGTGTATAATAAGCTCTGACTGGCAGACTTGTGTGTGTGTGTGTGTGTGTGTGTGTGTACACATATAACTAAACAATTCTGATTAGCAGATTTTTTTTAAATAGCCAGTGTTAACATACTAGGCTAATATATTTCCAACCAGAAAAACAAAACCTGGCATTTTACTTTAATAATTTACCTTAACATGAATAAGTATCATCATGACTTCTCAAAATACAGAGAACTTCTCATACTCTCTCAACAGAAATGTCAAGATATCCTACAGGTCTGAGGTGTGCTCTGTCCTATCTTCTAGAGGTTAACAATGGTTTGTGGCTGGTTAGACCAGTGGTTCTCAACCTTCCTAATTCTGCAACCCTTTAGTATAGTTCCTCATGCTGTAGTGATCTCCAACCATAGCATTATTTCATTGCTACTTCATAACTGTAATCTTGCTACTGTTATGAATCGTAATGCAAATATCTGATATGCAACCTTCTGAGTAGTCATGATGCACAGGCTGGGAACCACTGGATTAGATGATATGGAATCTCTTCTCCTTTCTGGGATGCTGTTTTTACATCACCAAGAGATAGCTGGATGATTATTATAGACCTACTATGTTTTGTCATCTTCTGATCCTGAGACCCAATTCCTTCAACTGTGTTTGCTCTCCCAAACAGCAGGTAGTATAAATACCACCAGAATACAAATCTCTTCTTAAGAACTCTACAGCACCGTACTTGTGACTTGTCATGTGTCACTCAACCCCTGGGATGGTTGGGCTCAAGAATAGCTTATTTCGATCCTTCCAATTATCCCACAAAAACCTGTCCAGCCCACTGGAACTTCAAATTCAAAGCACTTTCTGATCATACCCCTAGGTGAGCTTAAATTCAAGCTCAATCAGAAAGAACACTCACTTTTGTGAAACTGCATACTGCCTTTAACCTGTGGGGTCATGGAAACCTGTTAAGTCCAACACACACACACACACACACACACAGAGAGAGAGAGAGACAGAGAGACAGAGACAGAGACAGAGAGACAGAGAGAGACAGAGAGAGATAGAGATATAGAGACAGAGAGACAGAAGACAGACAGACAGGCATTACATCCTGTTATAGGCCCTGTTCTTGAATCTCATGCCCTATCCTTTTGATTAGGAATAGCCTAACATACAACCATATTCCACGGTCAAGGAAGGATGAATAGGAAAACCAAGGACAAAAAAAGGAAGGAAGGAAGGCAGGCCTAGACCAGCCAATGTGTTTTCCCAGCAGGGTATCTGGCCTGGGTGTGCTACTGACAGCTGACTGACAGGCAGGCAGCATAACACTGTAGATGACACATAGACTATAATGGAAAAACAATTCAAGCATGTGTGGTCCTTAATATGATGAGAGTTTAAAAAAAACCTAGGCTGTGTTCCAAAGAGCACTATTCATTCACACACCCTGGCTTCTTACCTGTTGGCCGTAAGACATTGCAAATGCCATAGCTCATTTACTTAGTGGCCTCATTCCTTGGGATTCTGGTGTTTGTCTCTGGAAATCTCTAATGAGAGCCGGGAGGCTTTCCTCTGTAAATAGCCAGAATATCAATATTTCAGATTTTGTAGGAGATAGAGTGTATCATAACTATTCAATCCTGCTCTAGTAGTAAATAGTCATAGAGCATAGGAAATAAACAGTTATGATTGAAAAAAAAACCTTTATTAACTGAAAGGAATGGCAGTATATAGCTTGTAGCTACCTGTTCTGTAATAATATTTAAAGCTGTATTATTTTCATCAGAAAAGGCCTATATAGGGGGCACGTTTATGTCTCCTGCATTTGGTATAAAGGCATTATGCTCCATAAAGCATGAGGACGTTAATCACTGGCCCAGATCCCACAGGCTGTGCATGCTGGAAAGTTTATGAGGCTCCCTACTATCTAAACAACAGGGGCCATTGCCCTAAACAGAGCCCCAGGGTTGACTTTTAGTGTTCCTTTGGGGGGATTCTTCAAACTCTTTCAGGGGATGCAGATAGGATAAGATATGACAGCCATTCTACTATCCCACACAGAATTATTCCTCCCTGTCCTAGCCAGGGCTGCTTTTAAAGTGTCATCCCAAAAAGAAACACCTTTGGCAATATGAATAAGTTGATGTTATCTACCTCATGAAGCCTTCAGTCATGAGTAATGTTTCTTCCTTCTGTATATAGGTTAAAAGAAAACTTAGATACCAAATAACCACACAACCAGGTATGACTTGTAAACCGTGTGCACTCATGTCTGATAATATTTCTTTTATATCTCTAGTGTGAATTTAGCTTACTTAACAGTATGCATTTTCTATTATTATTGGCATGGTCACTTAAGAATTTTTTTATGCTAATTTATCTTGAAAGTCTCAGAACCCTGTTGGTTTCTCAGAGGTGCCATTTTGTATAAGTCTCACTGCTATGTGGTATCCATGTCCACTGCTTTCTCTCTCTGGATATCAGTAGCTATCAGTTAATCCCAAGACTGCTGTTTGAAGCCTTCCTCCTGAACCATCAACACAAATGGCTTGGGGCTGGCTCACAGTGTAGCTGCCATCCACTGGGGACACCTCCATAACCCCTTTGAAATTCTCCACTATTACTCAGGAGTGTGTTTGAACACTCCTGCGGTCTCTTCCCCTGGGTTCCATCCATTAATGGATACTATAAGCTCTTAATTCACTCTGTGGAATGTTCAATTCAAATCAAACACCCCCCCACAACGAAATGGGACCCATGGAATAAAGTAACCTACTGTCCTGGTATGTGTTATGACAACAAACAATGAGAAAAAAAAAAAAAACTTGGTCACCAGCACCAGACTGCATTTCCATCAGTCCTCAACTGAGCTACTGTTGGGAAGAAAAAGCTCTCAGATACCTTCCTCTTGTGTAAGGAAAAAAACAATGGAGTGGATCAACAAAGCCATAGCTAAGCCAGAAGACGAGATTTGGAAAGAAACTTGCAGTAATGGTCCTCAGACAATTGACTCAGTGATTTCAAAGGCCTCTTCTCAAGATTCACAGAAAACATCTCCTCAGGAGAATGCAAGAACTGAATGTGTCCACATAGCCCAAGGTCAAAGACACCAGTTGCTTGTGCAGATGCCTACTCCAAAGAAAAGTTCATATTGAAGTCTGTTACTCCCCCTCTTGGCCAAACAGTCCCCTCCTAGGAGTATTCCCCAGAAGTTTTCTTTGATGAAGATTTGGTAAACACTTCCTGCCCCAAAGCCCTGAAACACAAAATGACAATAAATATGAGGAAGTAGTCGAATCTGTTTTCTGTTGTGAAAACCCAATGCCCGTGACTAAGTGACTTACAAAATAAAGAAGTCTGTTTTGATTTGTGGTTGTAAAGGCTCGGAAGTCCAAGAACATGATGCCCAAATAGCTTATGCTACTATTCACAGAGGACACAAACTGCAAACAGGTATATGCAAATGAGAAAAGAAAAAAACATAAAGTGTAGTCTTGCTCTATGACAGCCAGCTCTTACGGAACTCTTCATCCCTTGAGAGCAAGAGCTCACTCACACAAGAAAGGCATTAACTCCTCAGTACTCCCTCCTCCCATGCAACTCAAGTTCATGTGGGTTTCAAAGGGGATAAACCATGTTCAGAGCACAACAGATATCAATGCAGGTCTTTCAAGGGGTAATTTTTATAATATAGATCTTACCTAATTCCTGAAAAACAGTGTCCTTCAGAAAAAACAATTGTATTCTTGGAGGGTAGATTAGGTAGACTGGTAGGTGGGTAGGTAGGTAGGTGGATGGGTGGGTGGATGTGGGTGGGTGTGAGGGAGGGTGGATGGATGGATAGATAGATAGATAGATAGATAGATAGATAG
>NW_021604630.1:7284100-7294528 GCF_004785775.1 Grammomys surdaster
TGGGTGGGTGGATGGATAGATAGATAGATAGATAGATAGATAGATAGATAGATAGATAGATGATGTAGATAGATTGATAGAGAAAGATGATAGAGAGGTGATAAATAGATAATAGATTTGAAATGATGGATAGAAAGATAGATAGATAATAGACAGACAGACAGACAGACAGACAGATAAGTAGGATAATCCTGATACAAAGTAGAAATGTTTTCAACTGAAGCAAAGATGGAAAACATATTGACATCTACTCTCCAAGGAGATTAAAAGAAAACTGAATGTCCCCTTTCCTATATTTCCTCCACACACAATTACAGCAGTACAGTCTTCATCAATTAAGCTTCTACAAACCTGGCACCATGCTAAGAGAGGAATGAGCCCAGTCACTTCCTTAAAGGGTTCCCATTCCAGCTGAGCAAAAAAAGGCACTCCAGCAAATAACCGTGATACAAAGTAGACCACACATTGCTATAATAAAGCTACAGAAGGCAGGAAAAATAATAAGCTTGTCTGCTTTGTTTTTCAAGGGCCACGAGTTTTAAATTTTTACCAAGGCATCCAGTGAGGGCAAGGGCTAATTATCCATCTTCAGAGCTTAGCAACACTAATGAAACGAAACAAGATTTCTCGTTCTCCAAAACAAAACACACTGAATTATGGCCACATGCATTTTCAATGCTCCTAGAAATGATCTAAACATCTCTTCGGCATTTATGGCCTGAAAAACTCTGTACCAACAGTACAAAGTCTGAAGAAGAGATCAAAATAATGAATCAATGTCTTTTCCCTCATCTTCCGTCTCCACCTCAGCCCCTGGGTTCATCAAAGGCTCCATCTCTTGGTGTCTATAATAGAAAGGGTTTTTTGCCAATGAACCAGCTGCCTGAAAACACTTGAAAGGATTTACTTCTTACATCTATTCATTCCCCCATACATGAATTAAGCACTTGCTGTGTGCTTTCCACTGTGCAAGATGCTCAGATGGTGAGATAAACAGGATATGGCCTGCATCCTTGGTGGCCTCACAGTCCTATGACACAATGCAGGGAAGAAAAGAAAGATAAGTTCCCCAAAAAATAAGGACATTTGAAAGTGAAATTTTCCCTACTATTTTTATATGTTATTATGAAAATGTCCAAATACTATTTCTTATGCATAAATCAAAAGACAGTGATCAGAAAAACATCCATTGATTTGTAAAGTGTCACATCATCTAGTATATAAGGTTTGATTTCTGAATTGGTCCCTATGATAGTTTCAAAATGCCTAGCCCAGGGAGTGGCACTATTTGGAGGTGTGGCCTTGTTAGAGTAGGTGTGGCCTTGTTGGAATAGGTGTGTCACTGTGGACTTGGGCTTTAAAAACCCTCATCCTAGCTGACTGGAAGCCAGTCTTCTCCTAGAGGCCTTCAGATGAAGAGGTAGAACTCTCGGCAACTCCTGTACCATGCCTGCCTGGACACTGTCACACGCCCGCCTTGATGGTAATGGACTGAATCTCTGAACGTGTAAGCCAGCCCCAATTAAATGTTGTCCTTAGAAGAGTTGCCACGGTCATGGTTGTGCGGCGCCTACCACCCCGACCAGCAGGGAAGAAAGACTCGCACACCAGTTCCTTCCAGCAGCAGTTTACTCAGGAGTTGCTAGTTACATGAAGCTTGAAGGTGTGCCCCCCGAGCCAGCCCAGGAGCGAAGCTTTATACCCTGCGTAGGACTGCCCATGAGCCCATACCACGTCTCGCACTGTGATTGGTCAAGAACCCATGACACAAGATCAGGCCACCAGGAAGTACCGCCCCAGGACCAAACAAGGCTTGTTTACTCCAAGTCTGCAAGGGCAAGCAGGCACCATCTTTAAGGCGTGGCAGCAGCGCTCCACACATGGTGTCTGTTCACAGCAGTAAAAAAGTAAGACAGAGCCTTCCTCTGAGCCTCTTACCTTTTGAATTCCCTTAATACTCACAATGTTCAGTTTTCAAACTGGGTTACTGGCATGTTCAAAGACTGCAATGCAGTTCTCTGTGAAATCTTGACTCCTGAGCCTGGCATCAAAAATAATCCAAAATTTAACCGCAGCTTAGCACTCTGGTGTTGCTATGTAGTCAAAACTGCTGACAAAGCACCATACACTGTTCTAGTCATGAGAGATACCTAGAAGGATGAGCCAGTAAGATTTCTAGTGTCTTGAAAGAATATTAGAAAGTGGGGCATGGTAGTACATTCTTATAATTCCTGCCCTCAAGCAGCAGGGGTGGGGGCCAGCAGGTGCTGACTAAGAGTTCAAGGGTTCAAGGTCAGCCTGAGCTACATAGTGAGGGCTGACGGAGGAGGAGGAGGAGGAGGAGGAGAAGGGAAGGAGAAAACCTAGTTAAGAAAAAGCAAACTAAGCAAATAAACAAGAATTTCTAACAGCTGTAAGTGAAGTCAGAAAAAAAAATAAACACAGTAACACAGTAATGGGGATTGTGGGGAGGGGGACTGAGACCTGAGTAATGCTCTAGGTTATGACCTGGTCAGGCCAACGCCCCATAAAGCTTTAGAGAGCAGTGTCTAGAGCACCAGGTGAGTGTGCAGAGAGGAGGTTGAGCCTAGGCTCAGCCCTATAGGCAAGGTAGCCTGGGTTCAGCCCTGTTAGCAAGGTTTAACTCCTGCTAAACCATTAGTGGGATAGTCAGCTGAAATGGGTAACCCTTGCTACTCTAAAGGGCAGTGGGAAGTTCCTGCTGAGTTCTAGTAAGAAATTATAGTGACTTGTGCTATCATGTTTGTGAACTTTTGTGACAGTTCCAAAGGCAAGATGCCCGGAGTTTACTGCATGGCCTTCAGGCAGCTCAATGGATCAGGAAGTGTCCTTTACTGAAGACTCAGTTGGTTTGATGCTCCTCTAGCTGAGCCTCCTCCAGGTATCTTCTAGGCAATGTCTGCTCCTGGCGAATCGCTGCTCACTCCAGGCTGCTTTGTTTGAGTCTCCCTTTTGCTAGTCTTGGAGGGACTCTCAACTATCTTTACCTTGGGGGGAGGGAGGGACCTAGTGAATGTGGTCCGTTCCAGGGACTTTGAGGTGCTATGTTGAGTGGTTTGTTCCCTTTCTCTCCCTATAGAATGTAGTCTTTACATCTGGGAAACAAGAACCACAGAATATACATTTGGATCGTGAGCAGGAAGCAGGAAACAAACAAGGACCAAAGACATCAGAGATGATTTCGGCACACTTGGCTTCAGCAGTGAGGCAAACAGTGGTTCCTATTGATATAGACATGAACTGCTGTGGTGTGTAAATTACCTAGTCTGTCATCACAAATAGAAGACCATATATGCATCTCCCAAAAGCCCTCCTGTGATTGGGTGTTTCATGCCATTGTAGACCTCCAGGAATCATTGCATCTGCCAACATCTGTTGAACAGAGAAGGTCTGGCTAAAACATGCTTTGTTGAAATCTAATCCTCATTGAGTTCCACAGTCTTAGACTAATTTTTTTTTTATCATTCTTATGGAGATTTTTGGAGATTACCCCATTTTCTAGATGAAGAGATTGAGTTTGAGTCCCTTGTCCAGGTGTCCCATCAGGATGAGAATTCATGCCCTAGAAGGTCTAATAATATTAAAAGAAGTCACGTATGTTGTGTGCACACTTCCTTTTACAATCTCTACAAGTGTGCACCGTTCCTTACTCCATTAGGTCTCAAACAGCAATTCTAAGACCTATTGCTTTATGGAACACTAAAAATGAAAAAGGGAGTTCAATTAAACTTTGACACACTCTAAAACACCATGCGTTATATGCCTATCCTCATTTCAGAGACACTGAGTGCTAGGGGGAATGGTGTTTTAAATCCCACCCCCATGTTACCTGGAGAAGCTAAATCTTAAACAACAGCCCAGCATCTAATGTACTTGGTACATTTGCTAGATGACGCCTGTTCTCTTGCTTCTGGATACTCTATTCATTCTATATCTCCCTTTCTACGTCTTCATTTCTTTCTTTCTTTGCTTTATTGCTTGCGCTTTGTTACGTCATTGCTCTGAAAGGGGGCCAACCTAGCCTTGAACTCACTAACCCAGCCAACTTGGAACTCATGGTCATCCTTCCTCAGCTTTCTGAGTGCTCAGATTTTTGTTGTTGTTGTTGTTGTTGTTACAGAAGCGAGGTTCAACATAAAAAGATAGCAAATGCACTGCTCCAAGTGAAGCTGCCGGTATGTGGCAGCTGGCAACTAAATCAGGATTGGGAGGAAGTGGGAGGAGCTCCTTCTCCATGGGCGGTACTGTCCAGAGTTGCCAGGGATAATGGTAATTTATGTTTACCTCCACACCTGCTCTCTTCCTTGCTTTGGTAAATTGCTAACACGGCTTCTCTGGTTGGGGGTTTGGGGGGGAAGGAAAGGGGAGGGGCTGAAATGAGAGGAAGGAAGCAGGCGCTTGTTCACAGCAGCTCAGCTAAATTGCCTTTGCCCTCTTTTGCATAGAGCAATGAAGTCTTCTAGAAAATGCAGCATAGATTTTTAATTTTCTCCTTGTCACTAGGTGCTGTAATCACATAATTAGCCAAGTGCTAGAGATAGTCATTTATAGCAAATGGGCAAAAACAATCACAGAAGTGAAGTCACCCAGGGACCAACCGGGTTACATTTGCCTCTCAAAAAGCCACATGTGGACTGACAATGTGGTCACACCATAACTATTTGGGACGTGACACCTCAAGAACATAGTATTTCAGTAAAAGAATGGCATAGATCATGTGTGCACTCGGTAGTTTGTTTTTAAGGCCATGAAAAATATATGTTCAAAGTATGAACAGAATAGGGCCAAGGACCACAGGCCCAGCAGCTATCCTATGATCCAGCACTCCCTTTCAGCCCACAGTCACCCCGAATCCCTAAGTGTCTCCCCCTCAACCCAGAATGCTCTTCCAGATGTTGGACTGATCTTTTAAGAGCAGCCCAGATGTTTTCTCCACGGAGGCTTCTGTGCAGACCACTGCTTAGGCAACTGCCCTGCCTAACAAACGCGCACTCGCTTATGCATGCCATCCGCCTACAACCACCACCAGATGATTGACAGCAGAGACTAATAGAGCCTTTTGAGTCTCAGGAAGAGTTTGGCTTACCTACTTCCTTATATAGAGAAACCCCCTCCCACTTCCCCAACACTGTAACCAGAGCAAAGATATGCAAATACTCTCTTCCTAAGATCTGTGCATAGTTTGGTTATTTCTCTTCCAGATTGGAACTGACATGGTGGTGGTCTCTACGCAAAACACCCGTGGCGACTAACACACTTGAGGCCCTCACATGCTCAGGCCTGTTGGCATGAACTGGTTTAGTGGTCAGTGTACTCAAGGGCTTCCATAGGACCTCACCAGGCCTTTCCTCTCCTTGAGATTCCAATCAGCACTATAGAGGAAGTAAAGGCTTGACAGGAGTAGAGCCCCCTAGAGGTATGGGTACTCTATGTCACCCACAGGACTTCCCAGGGGTGTGGCTATATACCTGTGGATTACCCATGCTCTTGTGAGTAATTCCAATAAACTCATTTGCTATCCCATGATGAACATGAACAGAGTCTTGTCTCCATTCTGTTGGTACCCATATCCCCAGGAAAAGTCCTGCCACACCAAAGATGATGAAAGTCTGGAAATGTTTCTGAAAGGAGTCTTCACTGACACCAACAAACTCCCCTGCACACCACAAGCCCAAATGTTGGTAGTCATGGAAGCCTGAAATTCCAGCCTTCTTAGTGAGTTTTGATGTCTCAGTGCAATGTTACCTCTTAAAGCACAGCACCCTGGAAAAGGTAGTATGTTACTTGTGTGTCAACCTCACACCAACTCCAACATAAAAATTCTACAATTTTAAGTCTTTCTTCCCTAACAAGCAAGGCCCAAACAACAGAGGAGGCTCTTTTCCCTAAGCAAGAGGGGAATTAGCTGAGAGGGAGCTGGCAAGGAGCAGGTGTTGCGCACGCTAAATGAGTGCTGAAGGAGCAGACACTTCAGACCAGGAATTATCCATTCTTCAACTACAGTTTTGTAAAACAAGTATCCTCATCAGTGGCATTGTTACTTCATGAATGACAAAGAAAGGTTAAAAAAATCTGCCCAAAGTCCAAGTGGAGTTGCTAGGATTCGGTGCCTTGGTCTGTCTGAACCAAAACCCACAGCCTTCCCCACAGGAGGATGTGCAGTGTGGATCTGTTTTTCTTTCTCAGCCTCCCCTCCAATGGCCTGTATGTGTTTGCCTCCTCTCCATCAAAAAGAACTCGAAGAAAGACTCAACTGTTTGCCATTTACACCTTAGAGATGAGACAGCAGACCATTCAGGGAAGAAAGACAAACCCATTAACTTAGAATCACATGAATTAGTGAGAGGTTCCTAAATCTTTTTAAAGAGTTTCATACATGAAGGTGGGGTAGGAGAGACAAGGTCTTATTTATCCCTGTAGGCCTTTCAGTGTCGGGAGCAGAGGTGGCACACATAAATGTTTCTGGGGGATGAAAGTCTCTGCCACACCAGTGGCCAATCTGAGAACTTCCATGCCAGAGAATTTGGATTCTCAGAACTAGTTATCTTTTTCAGCTTTTTGTTTTGTTTGTTTGGGTTTTAGTTTTGGTTTTGGTTTTGGTTTTCAAAACAGGGTTTCTCTGCATAATCCTGGACCTCACTCTGTAGACCAGGCTGGCCTCGAACTCAGAGATCAACCTGCCTCTGCCTCCCAGAGTGCTGGGCTCTTTTTCAGCTTTTTAAACTCAGAAAGCCCTCTGATAAACATATAACCTCATAGCTAGCCCTAAAAGAAGAGAACATGAGGTCTTCCAGTTAGAAATCCCCACCAAACAGGCTGCATTGGGGGAGCTAGGGCACTTCCAAACAAAAATGTGTGGACACTCCTAAACATGCCACTCTACTTCACCCCACCTAGTTTGCCCTATTGACTCTAAGACTCAGGTTTCCTTCTGCCTGCTCCTTTTCACACATGGACTTCCAAAGAGGCTGTCGGTGGCTCCAGATACTCCATCTTAGTTCATTTGGAAGAAAAAAAAATGTGTTGTTGCCTGTAGATTGTGGGATGATGTGAAAATACACTCTAATTCCAGGTTTAGAGTTTGCTTTCCCTAAGCATGTACCATTGTACCTCCTCCCACAAGGGACATCTTCTCCCACAATTTGAGAGATGCACCGAATAGGTCACGGCCTCTTGCCACAATGCTTCAGAGCAAAGGGAGAAAAGCCACCGATGTCACTGTGCTCTTTCTACAGCCAAGGAATCCACGTGACTTATTTTCCACCCACAAGACAATTTGACAGAGAAGCTATGCTTCCCCTGCTTTGTTTTTCTATTGTCATCATCATTAGCTGAAATTGTTAGCATCAACTTGCTGGTGTCTCTTCTGCCCCATTGTCCCTCCCTAAATTAGAATTGTCAAGGAAAAAAAAAATCAAACTGGACCAGTGTTGGGAGCATTTAAAATGTAACTGAAAAGCTATTGTTAATGACATCTCAGATATATGTTTCTACCTGAACCTTCCAACCCAGCTACAGATCCACCTGGTAAACATATAATCTCACAGCCAGAAGGAAAGGTAACACGGGGAACACACACACACACACACACACACACACACCATATTCCTGATCCCAATCCTAGAGTTGACCTCTGAATCGCTGCTAAACTCTCCTGACCCTCCCTACAATGGATCCCTCTCCCTAACTGCCCCATCACCAAGCTGCTGAGACCACACCCAGTCTCTCTTACAAAGCAGCTCAGATCCCGCCAGCACCTATCATTCCTAACGAGTGTTAAAATTACCAGCCTCCTCCAGCTCTCGTCTATAAATACAGCTGTCATTTTGTAAAACCTTGAAGCTCATTTCTAAGATTGCTTGGATCAGTATTTGCTCAGATTGCAATCCTAATTAGTCCCAAATAACCGAATGTTCTTTGTTCCCGAATAGGTTGACTTTATTCTAGGTCAGCAAAATATAAGTCCCCTGAGTCTGAAACTGCACCTTCTTCCTTGCTGTATCCCTAGAAGCTAGAAAATGGCTTGCGCTTAATGAATATTTGTGAGATAAATACATTTTACAGGTTTAAAAAATGTGGCAATGCCAACAAAACATTAAAGAATACATTCCAAATTAACTAAACGCACAGTCCTTCATCTATATGACAGAATTGGGTTCAGTCACTGCCTCTCTCTTGCCCTACCTACTAAGCCAACTTTGGTTCACAAGTGCTCGGCTCTTTGTCCTGGGCCTCAGCACCTGGTTGGAAACTTCACTGATGACAGGCTTGGTGCTCAGAAAACACTGAAAGCATTGTCCCTCATTCTCACATACTTCAATACCACACACTTTAGGAATGATGCCAAGCAAGACGGTGTTGAAGATCTATAGCCCAGGATGTCTTCGAAGGTCTGATTTAGAGCCATTGAAGCTACATGTGTGGGCCCCACGCCAGCAGCTCCGGCTGCACCTGGGGATGCATCACCTGGGGATGCATTCTTGGCACCCACCTGGTTCTACTGACCTGTCACCAATCTTGCACGTGACTTTGATGTCCACAACACTTAAAACCGACTGTGTGTTATACTGAAAAAGGAAGCGTGGTAGCTGTTGTGTTTTATAAAAAGAAAGAGAAGGAAGGAATATGTTTGTGGGGGGAGGGGGTGTCTCTGCTGGCCCATGCTGAGGCATTCCTTCCTCCTGAGGGATCAGCCACAGGAATGTACAATATAGAATAGAGTTTATTCAGGGATTGGAGAGGAGAGTTGAGAGAAAGGCAGAGAGAGAGCAGAGGAGTAGAGGTCAGCCATGAGCACTTTAACAGAGTGGGGAGGGGAGAGAGGGATAGCATGAGCAAGAGGAGAAGAGAGCCAGAGAGCAAGAGAGTGAGAAGGGGGCAAGCAGCCCAATTTATAGTGAGTCAGGCACACCTGGCTGTTGCCGGGTAACTGTGGGGAGGAGCCTAGACAAAAAGCTGTCAGTGGCTATGTTCTCTCACCAACACTCTACTGCAATAATTACCAAGGCAAAAGGGCCCGTGCCAGTTAATGCCAGCCTGGTAAAAAATAAGCTCCCATCATCCATCACTCCCTTTCAGGGTTTTTGCACTCAAGATTCCTTTACTTTAAAGAAAAAATAGTACAGGCCTAGTCAGTGTTAATACATATTACTTAATTTGACCATATTTTTATATAATATGTTTACGATGATTACGCCTTCATTTCCAACCTTGTGAAAGGAAGAATAGCATTCCATAGGAAACAGATGATAAAATACATTACAAATACTACAAAATCTTGCTTGAACAAATAAAGCCATAGTAAGCAAAGGGCCAGGAGGCTTTGGCAATGGTTTTGGCTACTTGCTTGAGGAAGGAATTTGGAGTACCAAGATTCCATCATGAGCCCTGGTGTCTAGGGAAAATTGGGGAGGGCAGTGGTAACTCTGTTGGAATGTAAGAAAAGAGACAGTTGATTAACTGAGGAGTAAATTCCCACAGCTCAAGTGTCTCTCTCCCCTTGAGACCTGGCTGACAGGGAGATGCAACTGAAGATGGAAAGTCGTGGGGGAGGCGTTACAAGAAACTGGTTCAGTCCCCAAACCCTCATCCTCAAAGACAGCCGAGTACAGTACACCAAGGGGCCGGTAGGCGGGGGTACAAGCTTGATGCCAGTGCAGACATAGTCACGTGGGATCAGATCCCAGGAAGTGTCAGATGGGCTCTAAGCCAGGCAGTGATGCCAGGAGTAGATTTAGCAGAAGGAGAAACAGACTTGGACATGGGCCCTTCTGTAGTCATAGGAGTCCCAGAGGCAGAAGAGAAGAAAGAGGATGAACATGGAAGGTCCCCGGGTGGTGGTAGGGAGCTGGGTTATGAAGGAACCTGATGGCAGGGAAGGGCCTTCCAGGCATGAGTGCCCAAAGACAGGCCCAAGAAACAAATACCTGGACAGCAATCGGGGTTTGGGAGCAACCAGGTCTCTGGTGGAGTTGAGGATGAGTGGTAGTGAAGTTCCGTGGATGTGTGGAGAGGTATAGAGAAGATTTTGGCGTGCAGCTTGGAACAGACCACAGCAGACCAGACCGTTCCACGAGAGGAGGGGGTTTATTTAGGGCAGAGGGTGGGGAGAGAAACGGGAGTAATGGCGGAGAGAAGAGAGAAAAGAAGAGAGAGTTCTGCCTATTTATATGAGCGATGACATAGTCTTTTCCCAGGTAAAGGTGAGGTAGCCTTGTGAATTCTGGGAGTGTATAGCGGTTGCCTCGGCAACGATGTAAGCCTCGCCTGGATATGACATCACTGAGTTCGGGTCTGGTACCAACTGTTAGAATCTTAGAGGTAGCAACTTTGGGAGCAGAACTGGTAGCCAGCCAAGTTGTGCTTGTCCCAGATTTGAGCAGATAGGCCCTTATTCCTCCGATGGCA
>NW_021604630.1:7294538-7301075 GCF_004785775.1 Grammomys surdaster
TGCTTGTCCCAGATTTGAGCAGATAGGCCCTTATTCCTCCGATGGCAGCTGCGTTGTCTAGAAGGTCTTACAGAACTGCCTTACAGCAAAAGGAGGTGGTAGGGGTCATCACATAGTACAGGAGGTGGGTAAGGACAGCAGTTCAGAGACAGGGCAATGACTCAGGATGCAAAGTAAGGCTGGGGACACCTAGGCATAGCCTCAGCCCTTGGTGGGAGATCCAAGCAGATGGGAGACGCTTGTGCAGTCCGATGAGCTCACACTCAGAATCCCAAATACTCCATTCCCCTGCGGTGAGATGGCAGAGTGGAGCTCGGCCTGAGGTAGCTCATTTGATGGCAGTGTGATCCATTGTGGTAGGAGGGGCCGTGTAGGGTGGGCTGGAAGTCAAGAGTGCTCAAGTCAGGTGCCATTTATAGATTCCTCTCTTCTAACTCACTGGGTGTAGTCCGAAGACTCCAGTAGAGTAGAATGAAGTCGACTCAAAGGAAGCCTGAGGCCCTCTGGATTTTAATTCCCCAGGCATGTCTTTCTGACCGGCTTCACCTCCAACAAGCTCGGAGTCTCCCTGAAGAGAGGAAAGAGGGGCTAAGGCTTTCTCCCCACCCCATCCTTTTGCTTTGAAATTGTTTTCTTCCACTGGAGCCTGCTGGCTTTAATTAGGAGGAGTGAAGGCAGCCTGCCGACTAGAACCAGCAGGCGGTCTCACAAAAGTGTGTTCGAGCAGCAGCTACAGATAATCAGAGGTCACCCTGTCTCTGTGTCCGCAGCCTCCCTCCCCCTTTCTGGCAGCTGCTTCCCCATGTTGCTGGCCTTACCACTTACCTCTCATTAGTTAGAAGGAAGCCACCAGCCCGGAGTCTGTTGCTGTGGGTCTTAGAAGGGGGTCCATCTTCAAGTGGTTGAGAGCCAGGATGGGGTAGAATTCAGAATAACTGAAATCATATTGCATTTGCACAATCAGCTATAATTAGGCCTCTTATAAATACCTATTATATGAGTGCATTAGGGTGATAAAAATCAGGCGTGTTTGAATGCATTGAAACTCAGGGCCACAGAGGGTAATTTTTGTGAGCCCAAGAGAGGGACGTGCTGTGTTTAAAAAAACATTAAATGCATATTTATTAAGAAAAAGAAGCTCGTTGGAGAGGCTGCCTACTCTTTGGTTCCGACTACATGCCATTCCAGAACCGGCAACATCTTTAGTGGTTGTTTCAGATGAAGAGAAAGAGGGATGAGAAGGCAGAGGCATGGAAGGCAGGACAGAGAAACTGTTGCTGGCGATACAAGCAAGGGACTTGACAATATCAGAGAAAGAATTTACAGGAGACAGAGTAAGGAGAATGGAGACTCCTCAAAGCCACCTATGGCATGGCCCCTGTTGAAACTGCTCATTTTGTGGTGGAAAATTCAGTGGAAGGAAGGATTATTCATGAGTGAAGCTGGGTGAAAGGTAGGAAATTCCAGGGGAGGGGGAGTTCTCTATGACTAGGCTTTATTTTATTTCATTTTTCTCTCCTTACATAAAGTTGTCTTGTGTGTCACGGTGTCCAGTACATGGTGGGAGCAGCCAGTTCTGCAAGGCCGGTAACATGGGGATACAGTCAGCAATCATCTGAATTGGTCATTGGTTTGAAGTAGTTTTGGTCTGTACTATTCAATTGGTCACTGTAGCTGTTTGAACATGCTTGGCCCAGGGAGTGGCACTATTAGGTGTGGCCTTGGAGTAGGTGTGGCCTTGTTGGAGGAAGTGTGTCACTGTAGGGGTGGGCTTTCAGACCCTCCCACTAGCTGCCTGGGAGAGTCTTCTCTTGGCTGGCTTTGGATTGAGATGCAAAACTCTCAGCTCCTTCTCCATCACTGTGTCTGCCTGGATACTGCCATGCTTCCTACTATGATGATACTGGACTGACCCTCTGAATCTGTAAGGCAGCCTCAATTAGATATTGTCTCTTATAAGAGTTGCCTTGGTCATGGTGTCTGTTCACAACAATGGAAAACCAAACTAAGATAGTCATACAGCTCTCTCTTTCTTCTACTTCTAGCCATTATTCAGTTTGCATCTCCCTGTCCCCTCCCCACCCCAGTGTCTATTGTACCTGAGAACTACACAAGGTGACAGTATAGTGACAGATCCCTGTCATCTTACCTTTGTCAAAACTCATCCTGTGTACACCACCAGTGAACCCTGGAGTAAACTCTGGACTGGGGAGGTAATGATGTGTCAATGTGGGTTCATCAATTGTAACAAATACACAGCCCTGCTGGGGACTGTTCTTAGACTCTCGGTGGCCTAGAGAGAGAAGCTGTGTGTGTACTGCAATGGGAACCAAGTGCTTTGCTCTAAACCTACCCCTGATCAAACAAAGAAGCTTTTGTTACTATCATCTATCTATCTATCTATCTATCTATCTATCTATATCTATCTATCTATCTATCTATCTATCTATGGAGTTGTTGGGGTCAAGTGATAACAAAGTAAATGATCAGGTTTGCATAGCCAGTTCAGCAACCAATATCATCACAGAGGTCAGAGGTCAGAGTTCACATCTTTCACACCTAACTCTTATGTTTAAAAAAAAAAAAGTATGAGACAGAATACACGCCCAACAGTTATCTTCTGACCTCTACACATGTACCACATGCCTGTACAAACAGATACACACACACTAAAATTAATTTTTAAGTGCTTAAAGCTAAGTATATTTATGTGCATACCTTTACTTCCAGCACTTAGATGACACAGTCAGGAACATCTCGGAGTCCAAGGCCAGACTCATCTACCTAGCAAATTCCAAGCCAATCAGTAAAGTTGACTCTCATGCTGAACATTTCTGATCCCAGCAACCAGGAGGCAGAGACAGAAGGATTACCACAAGTTTGAGGCTAGCCTGATCTACACAGTTCTGATCTACAAGACCCTGTCTCATGCCACCTGCTCCTCCCTCCATAAAGAAGCTATCTAGATGGCCCAGTGGGTAAAGGTGCCCAATGGCACCTTTTAGTGGCAGACCAGCTAAAAGGACATGGAAGAAGAAAACTTGAGTATTTTTGCCTGCTTGCCTTCACTTCATTCTATTGTTACTTTCAATGAATCCTAACAACAGCTGCTACACTTTGAGCAGTACCTGTTCAACCATCATGAAAGATGCTCCCTCCTTCAGGAGATGGGGGCAAACACAAAGACACACAATTGAACAGCATGCAGGGACAGACAGACCTTGGAGGCACCCAGTCCTAACTGGGATGTCATCATCAAAAACTTTGCAGAAGAGAGGCAGAAAGGTTGTAAGAGCCAGTGGGGGATGGAAGACACCAAAGAAATAAGATCTTTGTGATAGTTCATACATGCTTGGCTCAGAGAGTGGTACTATTAGAAGGTGTGGCCTTTTTGAAGTAGATGTGTCACTGTGGGTGTGGGTTTTAAGACCCTCATCCTAGCTGCATGGAAGCCACTATTCTTCTAGCAGCCTTCAGATGAAGATGTAGAACACTCAGCTCCTCCTGCACCATTCCTGCCTGGATGCTGCCATGTTCCTGCCTTGATGATAAATGGACTGAACTTCTGAACCTGTAAGCCAGCCCCAATTAAATGATGTCCTTATAAGACTTGTCTTGGTCATGGTGTTTGTTCACAGCAGTGAAACCCTAACTATGACAGTCTTCTAGACACAACAGGACCAACACACACATGAGTTCACAGGGACTGCGGCAGTGTGCACAGGGCTTGACCATTAAAGTCAGATGGGGTCCCAGTGCTGAGAGGGGAAATGAACACAAATGTCTCTCCCTAAGCCAGAAACTGTCTCCAATTAATGACTCCTAGCAATGGAAAACACAGTTTTCTTCAACAACAAACATCTCACTGGAGATACAAACCACTCTTAAGGCCAGGCTCCATACCCAGCAGTAGATGGGCAACACAAAATGAACTGAACAGTATTTTTGGAGGATTTTTTTTTATCATAATCATTTGACCTCCCTCCTGCTACAGATCTGTTGCTTATATATTATGTTTTATGGGTTTTTTATGGATTTTCTGTGTGTGTGAATGTGTATGTCTCAGCAGCTATATGTGCTTCTTGTGCTTCCTCCTAGGCTATTTTTTTTCCTGTCCATTGTTCGTTTCTTTTGTCCTATTGTGGTTTGTTTGTTATTATTTTGTCTTATTTTATTTTTGGATGCTTGTTTGTATTCTAAGGAGAGAGAAAGAAAGGGTGTGGATTTGGGTGGGTGAGGAAGTGGGGAGGGGAAGGGAGGGGCTGAGAGAGAGAAAACAGTAATAAAAAGATACTATATGAAAATTAAGACCGATTTCAATAAAAAATAATCAATCTACTCCACAGAGGTGAACAAAAAGAATGGGTGAAGAAACACAGGAAGTAACTGGGAAGAAAGACTCAGCAGTTTAGAGCATTGACTACTCTTCCAGAGGCTCAGAGTTCAAATCTACGTACCCAAATGGCTGCTCATGACTCCAGTACCAGAGGACTCAACCCTTTCTTCTGGTCTCTACAACCTCCAGCAGGCACCAGCTACGCTCAGGGTGCACACACACACATGTAGGCAAAGCACCCATATATACAAAATAATTTAATAATTAGAAATAGAGAGTAGGTGATTTGATCTTAAATAGAACAGTGACGGGAATTACTAAGAACGGGGAGAGAATAAGTGCTTAAGGAGAGAACAGCCAAGCAGATAGGATTCGTCACTCTTCTTGTCACTGTGACAAAGCCCTGGCAGAAGCAACTTAAAGGACAGTATATTCTCTCTCACAGTTTAGAGGGTGTGGTCCACCATGGTAGAGAAGGCTTGGTGGCTGGGAAACTCCCTCTGCAGGAGCTTGCCTGGGACTCTTCATATTGTGGTAAGTTAGGAAGCAGAAAATATGGACCTAAAACCTTCAAAAAAATCTCTCTCTCTGTCTCTCTCTGTCTCTCTCTGTCTCTCTCTGTCTCTCTCTCTCTCTCTCTCTCTCTCTCTGTCTCTCTCTGTCTGTCTCTCTCTGTCTCTCTCTGTCTCTCTCTCTCTCTGTCTCTCTCTCTCTCTCTCTCTCTCTCTCTCTCTCTCTCACACACACACACACACACACACACACACTGAACCACCTCTGCTAGCCATGATCCCCACCCCTAAAAGTTTCACAACCTTCTAAAATAGTGCCATCAAGGGGAATACAGTCTTCAAACAAATGAGCTAAGATGGCTCTGGGTGGTGGGGATGGTGGTAGAAGGGGACCCCTTCACATTTAAACCATAACAAGAAATCAACGGGAGGAACCATCCAGAAGAAAGGTAGAGCTGTAGAGAATGCCCCAAGAGTATAGAGGAAGCCAGACCGGCTGGAGCTGAATGAACAAGAGATACAATGGAGAGAACCAGGGAACCAGGAGACAGGGTTTAATGATACAAGCCAAGCCTCGCTGGCTATTGGGTAGACTTTGGTTTCACTCTTGAAATGGGAAGCCATTGCTAGGATGGGCCAAAGCAGTGTTCTCACTTGGATTGTGCTTTAAATGGGTGGTCCTACTTGTGAAGAGCACACTGTGTGGGACTATACAAACAACCAGAATTTCTTAGAGATCTCTGCAGCTCAGCCTGGACAATACAATTTGAAATGATTTCCTAAGGTCTCAGTTTCCCCAATCCCATGCAACGAACAAATCCAAAGATGAGGACATTAAAAGATGGCCCCTCCAGGCATGCTCGCCCATCCAACACCCACTGGCTGCTTTTGGCTTGACTCCTGTCATTTCACAAGAGACACCTGCAGCTAGATGGTGAATGATCCCACAGCCCCCTGCAGAGCTATGCTCATTATCTCCTGCCGCTCCCTCCGCCACCTCCCACTCCCTCACCCCCTCAAAACCTGTTCACTTGAGATCTGATAAACTGACGCCAGGCAACGTGTAAAGGAGTCCGTGAAAGTTTTGAAAATGTGTTCCCTGGGGGTGGGGGTGGGGTGGGGGTTGAGTTTTTAAAGTAGCCCAAGTCCTAAACCTAAGGACAGACTACTAAAAGATCAGTCCACAGCTCAAGGTAATTTAAGGGATTCAGTCACAAAGGGATCTTTATTGTTCTATCTCCAACAGAGAGAACATAAGGTCCTCCGGAGGTCCTTACACTTCATGCTTGCCCACACACCAGTAGATCTGCAGGCAGAAACCCTGTCAAGACAATGAACAATTATACCAATGGTCTCATTATTATTAACCCTACGCTCTGTGTCAACTTCAAAACACCCAGCTTTCAGAACTGAGGCTATAGCTCAGTGGTAGAACATGTACATAACATATACAAGGCCCCGGGTGGGGAAGAGAATGAAGAAAGCCAAACTACAATGATGGCCGGGAACATATTTTCCTGTCATACTCAGAATTCAGCCAAGGCTCCTGTTTCATCTCCCTGGAATCAGATTGTCAGAGGAAAGGTCCATATAGAGCACAACCACTTTCTTAGCTATTTTAACAAAACCCCCAATAGATATGGTGTGTGTGTGTGTGTGTGTGTGTGTGTGTGTGTGTGTGTGTGTGTG
>NW_021604630.1:7301085-7306527 GCF_004785775.1 Grammomys surdaster
TGTGTGTGTGTGTGTGTGTGTGTGTGTGTGTGTGTGTGTGTGTGTGTTGCCTCCAGAATCCTTAAAGCATCTGGCCACAAGGGGTCCTCCAGATAGCAGTAGATAGAGGAGAAAGACCCCTCCTGCTGAGCCAGCAGGCACACCTCCCCAGGGGTCCCTCAGACACCAGCCACTCACTCTGCAAGAGGCTGACAACCACCTCCAGCAACAATTAACAGCTTCTCCATGCTGCTGCTTTTTTTTCCTTTAGAGGCTGTAATGTTAAATCAATCAATCAGGTACAGCATTGGCAGAGGCTCAAGCTGCCAACTCACTTACAGGTTGTGAGGGAAGTAATCACCACATACACACACACACACACACACACACACACCTGCTTCTTGCTGTTCTGTTTGACTCCGGTGCACTTCACAAAGTCATGACACATCAGTCTTTAGGAAAGTTTGTCTTCCCTCTGGGGCTCTGCCCTGTACTTGGTAAATCTGTGATGTCCAGGCAAGCCACAGATACTTTGAAATGTTCTCACACAGAAACGGGAATAAATAAGAATCCCCTTTCAGACCTATAGAACGATATGCACACGGACGGGGAGGGGGGGTGTTAGGGACACCTGCATCTTCAGAGGTCTTGCTGGCCAGCTAAGTCCTCTGGATCCAACAGACTCCCAAAGTGCTGAACGCCAGATGTCCATCCCCTATAGAAGAAAGAAAACGGAATATGGTTTGGGTTTTGACGTTGTTATTGTTATATATGTGTGTGTGCATGTGTGTACTATACAGTCTATGTGACTGTGTACACACAGGTGTGTGCTCCTGTCCAAGCTCATGGAGACCAGAGGAGGGCACTGGCTGTCCTGTTTTATAACTCTCTGCCTTATTATTTTGAAGCAGAATTTCTCCCTGAACTTCCAACATGTGTTTTGGCTAAGCTGGCTACCAACAAACCTCTGTGATCTCTCTGTCTCTCCGTCTCCGTCTCCGCCTCCCCCTCCCCCTCCCCCTCCCCCGTGCTGACATGGTAGACTTGCATAAGTGCTAGAATGGACCTAAATTCTAAGCGTAAATTCTAAGAGTACTGCAAGTTCTCTTATCGAGTGAGCTATCTCTTTGATCCTTTGGTTTCATTTATAATTTTTTTTTCGGTAATAACTAAGAGAAACAAGCAACAATGTTTTAAAGTTCCACAACAGTGTGTTATGCTACCCCACTAACTTCTATGTGGCTCACTCCTAGTCCCTTTCTTTCTTTCTTTCTTTCTTTCTTTCTTTCTTTCTTTCTTTTTTCAGATTCCTTTAATGTTTCTTTTATTTTGGTTGTATGGGTGGTTTTGTCTGTACATCATTTATATGTCTGGTACCCGTAGAGGCCAGAAGAAGGCATCCTAGAATTGGACTTGCACACAGCTTTGAGTCCCCGTGTGGATGCTGGGATTTATTTGAGTCATCCGGAAAAGCAGCAAGTGATCTTAACTGCTGACCCATCTCTTCTGACCTCTTTTACTGTTTCACAATGTGGGAAGATTAAGATTCGCCCTCCCTACACAGCCCAGGCCAGCTTCAAACCAGTTACTATCCCGCTTCACCTTCTGGGAGCTGGGATTACAAGTGAGAGCCACCATAGCTCATTCCTGTCTTTTGCTAGCGCTAACTACCTTTGAATCTTAGGGTTTTTCTCCCAAGCCCACATTAACGTTCTGTTCTCATTCTCCTGACCATCCGTCCAACCTACCCACCCAGTACATACGCTCTTAAATTTTCCCACACTCCCAAGAGAATCCAGAGACTCCCAAACCTCAGTCCTACTTTCCTCTCTGTTAATGACAAAAATATCATCATTGAAAACATCTTAGGGAAGGGAATGGTTTTTTTGGCTTTACTTCCCACCACAGTCCATCCCTAAGGGAAGTGGGGACCGGAAGTCAAGCAGGAATGG
This sequence comes from Grammomys surdaster, assembly GCF_004785775.1. Classification (NCBI taxonomy): domain Eukaryota; kingdom Metazoa; phylum Chordata; class Mammalia; order Rodentia; family Muridae; genus Grammomys; species Grammomys surdaster. The sequence goes on from NW_021604630.1 coordinate 7,303,017, forward strand.
AGGCCAGAACTATAGGACAGCTTGTTTTCCTTATACAACCCAGGACTACTTGCCCAGAGGAGACACCACCCAGAATGAGTGCTGGACCCTCTCACATCAAACATCAATCAAGAAAATACCACGACAGACACACCCACAGGCCAGTCTGATGGAAGCATCCCTCTACTAAGGTTCTCTCTTCCCAGGTTAAACAAACAAACAAACACGGAAACAAAACCTAACCACACATGTTATAAAGTCCTCTTAACTCCATGCTGGGGGTTGGGGGGAGTCGGGTCTTATTTAGAAATTCATGACAGCTACTATGGTGGTAGGCACCTGCGGTCCCAGCACATGGGAGGTGGAAACAGGAGGGTCCGAAAATCAGGGCTATCCCTGGCTACATAGTAAACTAGAAGCTACTCTGGGCAACATGAGACCTTGTCAAAAAAACAAAAACAAAACAACAATAACAACAACAAAAATCAGGGCCCTGGAACGGTAGTTCAGGTATTGGAGTACTTCCTGAGCATGCGCACGGCCCTAAATTCAATCCCAGCACCACATAAACCTTCAAAACCTGGCTTGATGACAAACATCTGTAAACTCAGCACCCTAGAGGTAGATGTGGGCAGACCAGGAAAGGAAGGTTAAGGTCATCCTGCACTACATACTGAGTTCAGCGAGTTTACGTTCAGCCTAGACTAATGAAACCCTGTCTCTGAGAAAAATCATGCTTTTAGTCAATGATGGAAGGACGCATACCCAAGCAGTAGGCACAAAGAAACATCTGTGTAGGCTGCACACATATAGGCTAGATGACACATCTGTACTTCAGAATTTAAAAACCACAGCAAACAGGTAAATGTGTTTAGGACTCCAGCACCCATGTTTAATTCATTCACACGAGGGATATCAGAGGCATCTCTTGGAACTGAAGACATCAATATGATTTAAACAGCGTCCACTTAATGTGCTGAAGAAGAATCAATTGTGCCTTGAAAACAGACGACAAGGAGGAGCATCAGCCTGCCGGTTTCCCAGGAAATAATGAGCTCTATTAATAGAAGTTAACATGAATCAACGATTCGCTCCTCTGTCAGTGGCAGACGGGCGGGCCCGAGTCAATCAGTGCAGAGGAAGAAAATTGACGATTCAGGAAAAGTCCCAGCATGAGTACACAAGGGCCCGAGTGCCTCCCAAACCCTGTCATTTCTTTCCCCTCCAGCTCTGCCCAGCAACTGCCTCTGTAAAAGCTACAAAACCGGCCCTGCAGAGATGTACAGGAAGTCCTACCCCACAGAGGTGGGAGGGGCCATAAGACACAGGACTTCCTCCCAAAGGCCTGGCAAAAGTCTAGGCGGCCGGTGGGTAGCAAGAATCAAGGTTGGTTTATTTAGCTAACTCCACATAAACCATGGAAACCTTGGAAGGATGTGGCTAGTGAAGGCAGCATTGGCCAAAAGAGACTAAAATTATCTGTGAGGTCTCCCGTCCTGGATCAGTAACAAACTGCAAACCTTGTAGCTGACCAGGAGCCTTGGGAACTAATGACAGCTCTGAGGCTACGAATAAGTGATGGCATAAAGCACAGATAGCCCTCATGCCACACTGGACAACGACAGGGGGACCGGAGCCATTACAAGGTCCCCTTCAATTACTGGAGGTCAGGCCTCTATCCCCGCCTTCACAACATTAGAATTGCCACTGCCCTTCTATACTTAGAGAAGGGAGGAGATGTCAGGGGCATCCCTGCTTGTACACTGAAGGCCTAAAATCAGCCATAGGCCTAAAATCAGCAATAGGCCTGTCATACATGGATACTAACACCAAGTCTTGGGTCTCTGTGGAAAAACATTGAAACAGATGGCTATAAGCTATTGTAAACAGACAGCTTTTGTGGAAATTTACCACCCTGACTTGTCATAGACCTTGTAAATAGGTAGCCTTGGCGGATAATACCAACTTAGATAAGGACAAGTGAGTCATAGGCAGAGTCATAGTGACTTGTCCCCTGAACCTTCACCCAGCTGATACCCGGTTCTGAAAGATATCTGTATTCCCCCTGAACACCCACACTCCAGTGTTATCCCCGTCCCCATGTCCTGCCTTTCTGTGTTTATAACCCCTGTGTGAATGAATTACGATTTGAGAAAAAATAAATAAATAAATTATTTTTTAAAAAAAGGAATAAAGAAAACTGTTCACAAGTTAAAAAAAAAAAGCACAGATAGATCTTTGAGATCCTCCCCAGGATGAGTGTGTAGAAATGAAACCCCCATGGGAGAAAACACTACAGAAATATGTAGCACAGATTTCTGGGTGCCTTGTCTGAAGGGTTTTATCTGCATTCAAAATCACACAAAACACGGTGCAAAATCTTGTGCAAGAGGTGTGTGGCCTTAAAGATTAAGAGTTTGTGTGTAGTTCATGAGGTTGGACCCACATCTGACACTGCATGGGTGACCAAAAACCAAAGACTAGATAGCCCAGAGACCTAGGGTAATACTACTAGTCAAAAAAAAGTAACAATAAAATGACCCTAAGGATATTCTGCTATATTCATAGATCAGCGTAGCACCTTATTCAGCGAGGCTTCCTCCTACAGCAGCTAGAAACAAATACAGATGCCTGCAGCTAGACAGTATGCAGAGAGAGAATACTTTGAGTGCACAGTTCTAAATGAGGTGTCTCCATCAAATCCCTCCCCTCAAACACAGGAAACCTGATGTGGGAAGACAGAGAAGATGGGAGCCACCAGGGAATACAGTCCTTTAAAACAAGCGAGGAAAGTCTGTACAAACTCCGGAGACTGAAGCAGCAATCCCAGGGCCCACATAGATCTGTACCAGGTCCTCTGCAAATATCATAGCCTTCAGTTTCATACTTTATGGGAGTTTTGAATATATAAACAAGTGGGTCTCTAATTCTTGTGCCTTTTCTTGAGGTTCTTTTATTTTTCTGTTGGCTTGTGTTGTCTGACCTCGATATGTCTTTGTTTTATCTTATTATAATTTGTCTTGTTCTTTAAAAGAAAAAAAGAGCTTGAGTGTGCATTTTTACAAATCAAAAGAAAAAAGTCATTAATAACAACTAGAATCTCCAGGTATGTTGACTCATACCAATAACCTCAACTCCTGGAAGGTGAGGCAGGAAGATTGGTATGAGTTGGGGGGGGGGGTGCCCTGGGCTATAGAATAGGCTCTGAGAAACACGGGCCACAGAGTAAGACCGTGTCTCAAAACCTAAAATAAATACTATTCACAAAATCCTTTCATTTAAGACAGATTTCTCAGTGGTTAAAAGCACTCGATGCTCTTCCTGAGGACTGGAGTTTCGGTTCAACACACCTACATCATGCTCTGGGATCCATCAGCCATGCTCTGGACTCTGCACATACATACATGCAGGTACTCACACATAACATTTTTAAGAAAGAATAAATGTGAAGAAATAGAGGGAGGAAAAGAAATAAATGAAAGAAGGAAGGAAGGAAGGAAGGAAGGAAGGAAGGAAGGAAGGAAGGAAGGAA
>NW_021604630.1:7306537-7317663 GCF_004785775.1 Grammomys surdaster
GAAGGAAGGAAGGAAGGAAGGAAGGAAGGAAGGAAGGAAGGAAGGAAAAAGGCAAGAAGAAAGGAAGAAAGAAACACACCTTGGATGCAATATGCCAGTCTCAAGCTAAGGTCTTATCTAGATTTTCTCCTCAAGCTTGTTCAGATACTTTAGGGAGTAGATTATATACCCACCTGCCAGATAGAAAACCTGAGGCTCATTAAAGACAGTCACACAGCTGGCAAATGATAAAACAGTTATCCAAGGCAGACTTTGGCACGAGGCCCTATGAACTTTCCATAAGAAACTCACAAAAGAAGAAACACAATTAACCAAAAACCTATACAAATATATTCCATTGTGATCTCACACTAGACTTCTCTCATTGGTCTGTAAACACCTGAGAAAAACAGCATAAGGGAGGGAGGCGAGACTTCTTGTGGATTACTGTTTCTGTGGATTCATTCAACAGTAGCAGAGAGACTGCAGGAAAGCAAAGTTGCTGCCATCATGGCAACTGGCAGAAGGAGGGGGGTATACAAAGAAACTGGACAAGACACAGTCTATAAAGGCATGAACCTTGTGGCCTACTTCATGCCTATGTGTGGCCTATGTGACCCCTATTTCATCCGTCTAAGTCTATGACTCACCTTCTTTTCACCACTTCCAAATAATGCCATCACATTATGTGTGGGGAAAATTTAAGAAGGCCGCCGTGGCGGGTCTCACATTAGGGAGGGAATCCTATGGTTCCAGCGGTCTGAGGGCCTTGGCAGAGGCAGGCCCCAGTAACACGAGGAAGTCTTTGGTTCTAAAAAGGTTTATTGTCATGGCGGATAATAGATGGATCTAGGCGTACCCCCCAGAACTCAGGGCAGTCCCGAGTTATATAGGGAGGGAGAAAGGGGGAGGATTGGGGGAGGATCTGGGGGAGGTATGTTTAATTTGCTCTGCCCTCTGGCCTTCATTAGTATGTAAATCCCTAGGGCCTGAGGCCTATAGCCTGGCCTATGTGACTCTATGGAGACCGTGACTGCTTTTCAGGATCCTGGATGATGGGGGGGGGGGACCGAACTCCTGCCGGTTCTCGCACAGATATCCACGTAGAATCTCGGGGTTCTAGGCACCTGCTCAACCATGACCCAGGATACCCTTACGCAGTCCCACAATTATGAATCCATCAAAGGACTGACCCGTTGACTAGGTCACAGCCTCATGTCTCCAGAAATGGCCTCATAGACACATATGGGTGAGCTTCACTCAAACCCTAGACCCTTCTCACCCAAAGTTGATTAACCCTCATAGAGGATAACCAAAAATCAGAAACAAAAAATGTAAGAAAGTATTATTTACTAACTTATCAAGAAGACAAAGAGTAAGACATACAACAAAATGTAATTTTGATGAGTTTGTGTAAAGAAGCTCATTAATATAAATAATATTATACAAAATATAACATGATAGATAGATAGATAGATAGATAGATAGATAGATAGATAGATAGATAGAACAATACACTATTTTTGCCCTTTATGAGTTATAAAACCAGAGGAGGTTTTCTTTTAAGTTCTAAAACTATCCTGAGGGGCAGGCAGCTCTTTCAAACTACATGAAAACATACTTTAGGTATTCTTGGAAAAATCACTGTTTCCAGGAATGAGTTTAAGAGATGCTCCAACTAGAAGATAAAGACATCAATCAGACTTTACTTACAAGAGCTAAACGTTGGGAATGATGTTAGGGTCCATTTATGAGAATTGCTTAAGTTATAAAATGTCCAAATTCTGGGATATTACTCAGTCACCCAAAATAATGATGTTGACCTCTACTTACAGACACAATGATGTCTATGAAAAAATCATCTGGTCCAAAAAAGCAATCACAGAAACATATATAAAAATGTAAATATTCATCATAGTTACATGCACAGCAAACTTTCTGGAAGACTTCTTGTGAGACTAATACTAGGCCTAGTTTTTTAGAATATAGCATTTCTGGAGACTTTTACTTTCTTTTGGGGGGTTTTATATATTTCATTGCCTTTGAATAAGATCTATTGTTTTGACAACAATATGGTTATTTCCAAAAGGAAAAACAAACCCACATCTCCCTTTTTCCAATCCATCTATGTTAGATAGGGCTGGATCCAGGAACACTTTAAAATAATGGAAAACACAGTGGAGGCAGACGTGAGCTTTAGCGTAGTCCCCACCTGAGGTACAATTTGGCTTTTATTAGCTTTGTGATGTCGTTAGCTTTCTACTGCTGCTCTGTAAATTCTCCCAAGCTTACTGGTTTAAACAACACAAGTTTATGATCTTGCAGCCCTGGGAGTCATACTCACAGACTGACTGGGCTAAAATCAAGATGTAGGCAAGGCTGTGAACCTTCCTGGGAGTTCCAGGGAGGGAGAACACCTTCCTTGTGCCTTCAGCTTGTGGGTAAATTTTAGTTCTTGTGACTAGTGGACCATGGTCCCTGAAACAAGATGCTGGCTATAGCTAGGGACTAGCCACAACAGCTACTTGACTAGCAGTTCCACCTGATATCTTCAGATCCAGCAGTATATATCTGACCTGTCTTCTGCTTCCCCCTCTATTATAAAGACTCACGTGACAAGACTGAATCCGCTCAAACCATTAAGGACACTCTCTCATGAAGCACATTTGCAAACTCCTCTGTGCCTCATGAGCTAACAGAATCACAGCTTTCAGAGATTGTGACAAGGACATCCTTGAGGTATCGTTTCTTCTGCCTTCCACAGAGGCTTAACTTGAGTAACTCCTCTGGAGGGGATACAGGATGCTTTCCTTTTTTTTTTTAATCATCGAATTATGTGCCTCCCATTCCAAGACAGTACTCGGATCCCCCTCACCTCACCATCGCAGAAGGCAGTTTTCTTCTTTCATTATGTTCCCAAAAAGCTCGCCTGGTGGAATTTCTAAGAGCTTGCAGTAGAAGAAAGGGAATTACTCACAGGAAGGCATGGCCCTAAGTGTTCCTATCCCCAGTCTTGAGGAGTATATCTTTAAGAATCCCTGTGAGTCTGAACAATGAGTACACAAGCTGTGATCGCAATAGGCAAAAAAAAACAAAGCAATCTTTCCAAAGTTTCTGGTTGAGTCGGAACACTAAGTCTTTTCTACTGCCCTCTGTGAAGGGTTGGGACCAGAATCCCAAGATAGACTGACTTTTCTGCCACTCAGTGAGCCAAGGGCACATGGGAGTCAGAATGGTTTAATTTAGAGAAAGTGGTGTGGAATGTTCTGCACCCAACTTGTGACATAGCTTCTACAAGGGAATGATTGTCTACCTGCAGGATGTTGAGGATGGATATATGTGAAACACTGAGGCAGTAATGGGCCCATAACATGTGAGCATCTATCATGAGATGTGGATAAAAGTGAGTCAAATGCATGGAAACACTAACCTCTAAGGAACTAGAAATAAAAAAGTAAATCCTACGGAAACTTGTAGTCCTTCTGAGTCACACTCAGTCCTAACTCGTAAAAGACTCATAGTGTATTATTATGTTTTAAATACTCTTAAAATATTAGAGAATAGAAGAGTCATGCTGTTGTAGGCTATTTGATCACATTGTGACCACTGATATTTTGTTATTTACTGAAAAAAAAAACTGTTTCTAGTTGTGGTATGGCTCAGCCTTTAACATACACCTTTAATCCCTCTGGTTGGAATATAGAAGTGTCCTTAGTATACAGCTTTAATCCTTAACAATGAAGGTAAAGTTACTTTAGCATCCTTGTTTGAAAATGATATCTAATTGAGTGGCAGACAAAGTGATGTATCAGAGAAAGATTCCACAGATAGGATATGCCCAACACTTACAAGAAGAGAAAGGAAAGAAAAGCTACTTTAAAGAGCAGTCCAGGGAAGCAGATTTACTGGGACAGTTGTAAGAAACAGAGAGGGAACAAGCTAGACACAGGTGAAGACTGGAGCCCAAGAATAAGAAGGAGCCAGAAAATTAGAACATATTGCCAAGCAATTGTTCTAACTGCCAAGCAGAACAATTCAATCAGAGGGCAAGAGAGGAGCCAGTTTGAATCAGTAAGCTTGGAGAAGAGTTTGAATCAGAACACCTGAATTGAACCAGCCAATAAGAGCTCAGAAAGAACTAGTAAGAGTGAACTTATCCAGCAGTAAGTCTCAGAAACTGAAAACATTCTAGGCCTAGATAAGACTATATGAAGGCTAGAAGTTTCCAGGGCTAGGTCTAGGTTAGCAGACAGAGGCAGCAAGCCTCAGAGATGACAATGACAACAGATAAATAAAAGTTACTTTAACATCCTGCTGTGAAGAAATTGCCAAGAGCCATCTAGGAGAAACTAAAAACTAGCAGATGATTTTCCTTAAGACGGGTAAACAGTTTATTATAGAGAAGGCAACCCTAAATATCTGACAAGACCACGTCTTGTCCTCGCTGGTGCTTTTCTCCCTCAGCTTACCTCAAGAAAGAACCAAGGAAGAAGAACCACCACCAGGGCTGGCCCCTGGCAAGAAACGTGCACTCATCTGTTTGAGTTTGCTCTTTCTCCTCTCCTACACCCAGTTGGCCACTATGTATGTCTTGTCATTCCAACAGCTGCAGTAGTGCCTGTCACATCCATCTCTACTGATTCCTCCTGACAGGGATATGTCCAGTCCTTCATCCCTTTTCTTCAAGATAGTCATGACAAGAACTTCCCAGTAGGTCTGCTCACCCACCAAACATCCCCTTCTCCCTCACAGAATTAGTCAGAGAGATCCGCTCACAATCCTTCCCAAAGTTCTGTTGTTTCAGGACACTCATTTCCACTCACCTCTCTGGCTCTGTAAAGCAAGGTCTTTCTTCCTTTCTTGAATTAACCAAGACTTCAAGGCGGAAATCAAATATTAACTGTAAGCCCACAGTATTAGTTGGTTTTCCTTTTACTGTGATAAAAATAGCCTGACAAAGCCAACTTCGAGTTTAATGGTTCAATCCATCATGGCGGGGAAATTCTCAAGGCAGGAGCTTGAGACTGCTGGTCCTGTTGCTTCTGCAGTCAGGAACCACAGAATGGTGAATGCCAGTAGCCACTGTATTAGTCCTTTCTATACAGTCTTGTACTTAAGGCTGGGGATTGGTGGCATCCTCCTTGATCTCCACCAGAGATAGATGTGACAGGTACTGCTGGAACTGCTGGATACACAAGACATACATAGTGGCCAACTGGATGTGGGAAAGGAGAAAGAGCAAACTCAGTGTAGACTAGAGCTTGATGGTCTACTCACTTCTATAAACCTAATCAAGATAATTCCTCACAGACATACCCAGAAACTAAATAATCCCTCACAGGCATTCCTGAAGGCTTGTTTCCTAAGTGGTGCAAGATCCTGTCAAGTTGGCAATTAGCAATACTAACCATCACAATCACCACCAAAAGGACTATAAAGATGCCACTTCACAGTTAAGATGATGATTTTCAAAAATAATGGTTAGATCCAAGAGTATTGGTCCAACGACTTGAATTCTAACACTCAGACCACTGAGGCAGGAGGATTGTCACAAATTTAAGGACACCTCTCTGATGTGCTCAGTCCCACCTTCCTCAGTTTCATCATGGTGTAAGTAAATAACGCCCCCTTTCTGCACCGTTTTCTTGCTCTATTTATATATATTTCTCCAATGAGCTAGGAATTTCTCAAGTGTAACACTGTATCTTATTCAATTGTGGATTCTGAGCACCCAACCCATTATCTGTCATATAATGGTTGCTCTCGAATAGTTTATGAAATGAGAAACCGGAGAAGATACTGTTAAGTTGTAAGACTTTGAATAGCTGTGATAAAAAAAACGTAAAGGCCACATTATGCCCAGCATAGCTCATTCTTCCATTTAGACTCCTCGGGGAACAAAACTCCTGTTTATCCTCATCTCTCCCTAATGTGCCAAAACAATAAAAGGGCACTTTCGACAAAGAGCAGCAGTGAGTAAATCAAAGTAAGGAGAGAGTGAGCAGTAAGGATGTTCACATTTGCTAAGTGCTCATGCTGAGCCTGGACCCTGATAAAGGCTGGGGATAAGCATGCTCCTTGCATCTACCTCAGCTCTTCCACAAGATCTGGGTACAAAACTCCCAGACCACAGACAGTTTGAACGTTTAACTTCCCCCAAGGGTTCACATGTTAAAAGTTTGGTCCCCAGGGTGGTTGTTACTAAAATTCCTTCCCTCGGGGGACATAAACAACATCTACCTCTCCTCCTAAGGTCCCAACAACAAATTCAGGCACTATTCCAGCAGAGTTCACTCTGGGGAAACAATGAGTTTATTGGACTTCTTACAAAGCCTAGGTGAGAGCTTACTTACAGGAGTATAGTTCTTCTTCCCCTAGAAAGCCAAACTTGAAAGTATCCTAGCAAATAGGAAGCAGAGAAAAAACAAGGGTCTAATACAAGCTAATCCCCAAGGAGATGCCCCCAGGGGCCTACTTCCTCCAGCGAGAGCCCCCAGCTTCTTAAGTTTTGAGAACCTTCCAGAATAGTTCCACCAGTTGGGTACCAGGCTTTCAGTAAATGAATCTTTTAGAAGAAGACTTCATTCTAAACCATAATGCTATGTATGTCTTGTCATTTCTTCAAGCAATGAAATATTTTTCTTTTTAATTCTACAAGGATAGCATTTGAGAATTGACATCAAAGTCCTAACAATGATTTTTGAACTGGTCTCTAAGTGTTAAATAGGAGTTCATTAGGTAATGAGTTCAAAGATCTGACATTAAACCCTGGACTTAACTCTTAGGAGGCGCTGTCTTCTCACCTAAAAAGAATCTTCTGCTGAGGTTCTATGGCGATCCAGAAAGGCTTTCTGAATTAAAGAAAAGGGAAGTGATAAAATGCCATGGACAAACCTGTGGCAGTTGTATATGCCTATAATCTTAGCAAATGGGAGGTATTGGCAGGATAGGGAGTTCAAGGTTAGTTCATTGTGAGTCAGAGACCCTAGGCTACAGAAGACCCTGTCTCAAAAGCATAAACAAGGAAAATGTCACCTCATTTAAGTTGTTTAAAGTTATATCAGGTATGCTAGTTTTCATTGTCAACTTGATAAAAACTAGAGTCATGTAGGAAGTGGAAACTTCCGTTGAAGAATTGCCTAGATTTGACTGGCCTATAGATGTATCTTCAGAGGACAGTTTCACTTGCTAGCTTATTCAGGTGGGCCCAGCCCACTGTAGGCAACACCTAGACAGGCAGTCCTGGGCTATATAAACAATGAGCTGAACCTGAGCCTGCAAGCCAGAAAGACAGCAGTGGTCACCATGCTGCCATAGCTCCTGAATCAGCTTCCTGCCTTGGGTTCCTGCCCTGACTTTCCTCCAGAGTAGCCTGTGAGCCGGACGTGTAAGATGAAGGAAACTCTTTCCTCTCTTAAGTTGCTCTTGGGCAAAGTGTTCTATCAAAGCAACAAAAAAGCAGGACAGACAAGTCTCTTACATCATATCAATACAAACACGATAAGCTTGTCTCTCACATCCCATGAATGGTAAAGTTAAAAGAGATATAAAGGTACACAACACTAAAGGTCAGAGAGTAAGTCTTTGAATTATTCTGGTGTATGAGTATTATCCATTCTTTAAAATTGAGAAACAGGAGAAGGAAAAAGAAGAAATATGAGAAGGCATTTAGCATTCTGCCTCCCTAACACATTATAAACCACAGCCTGATTTATAGCTATGTAAATACACAGATACAAGAACAGGGGCTGAAAGTCAATATTCAGAAGTGAACATCTCTGCTCTGTAGTGATGGCTGACTGTGGGCCATAATTTTTCTTTTTCTTTTTTTTTTTAAATTTCATTCCGTGTTGTTTTTGTTATCTTTGTACAATGAATCAGGACAAGAAAGAAAGTATACTCCCTTCTTATGTGTTTATCTCATGGCTTCTTAACTCAAGAAATGCATCCCCTTCCCACTACAGCTTTCCAGGGCCTCCAAGGGCCTCGTACCCAGAGGCCCTTGGGTACAGAGGGCAGGATTTGCTTCTAGCAATGACAGAAGTTTACACTGAACAACTGGAGGATGCTCTAAGGCCGCTTCAGGGTAAAGAGCAGCTACCTTCTATAGATTTGTGACTCTAGGCTCCAGGGGACACTAAGGGCACAAGAAAAGCCACCAAATTGTGTTTGGCCTTGGGCTCTGATTCAAAGGCTGAAGCTTCCAAGGCCCTTGTCCTTCCTGTTCTGAAAGACAAAGTCCTGATTCCCACAAGCACTTTCGAGGCCTGTTTTGATTGCCTGAGATACACTGAATTAGTGCAAGGGCAATATTTCTCAAAACAGGGCTTCCCCCATCAGCCTTTCCAGACAGGAGTGGGTCATAAACTATTTGGGCTGCTAAGCTCATAACTAGATCATGGAGAGAAAGTAGGAGTGGCAGGTTGATTTTATGCCTTCCTGCTATCTCTGCAGTCTATCAACCTGTAGAACCAACAAGTATTAACACCCCTGACATACATCAGAGGCTGCAGCCTATATATATAAAAAAAAATAAAGAATCACAGAGACATCTCAATTTCACTGTGCATCTAGAAGGCCACTCTCACAGGCAGAGAAAACTGTTTAGCTGTGCCTTTTACCTAGAGCCTTTGATCCTGCAGCATCAGGACCCCTATTCCCAAAGTCAAGATGCTATATACATTATGAAGCTGTTTATGCAGAAAATCGCCTAAAGACAATAGTGAGTGAATGTCCATTCACCTATGAGATGCTGAGCATAGGACCAGCCACCTAGAACAGCAGTTCTCAACCTATGGATCATGACCCCTTTGTGGGGGTCAAAGGACCCTTTCACAGGCATCACCTGAGATCATTGGAAGACATAGATATTTACATTGTGATTCATAACAGTAGCAAAAATAGTTATGAAGTAGCAACAGAAATAATTTCATGGTTGGGGACCACAGCATTAGGCAGGTTAAGAAGCACTGGCCAAGAAGAACTACCCCTTTTATCAAGATCACTACATCAGTTCCCCAGTCATACCCTCAAGAGGCAGGTCTGCAGTGGTCAATCCTGGTGATCAATTCGATTGGCCTAAAGGCTGTCTGAAAGCACTCTATTCCTTAGAGCACTTCCAGAGATGATTGGATCATAAGTTCATTGATGGATTTAAAATCCAAATAAACTTCTTGAGAGACGGTAGACATTATAGGAGGCCTGGCCTTGCTGGAGGAAGGAAGCCACAAGAAGTAGGGGTGGGCCAGTTAAAAGGCATATATTTCCCTTTCTCTTCTCTCTCTGCTTCCTGTACAATATGAGGAAAGTTGCCTCTACCCCATGCTCCCTCTGCCCTGATATTCTTCAGGGGACCAAAGTCAGCAGATCCAAGGGAATATGAACTCTGAAGTCATGAGGAAAATAAAGCCTTCCTGAGACACACATGGCGTCATGGTGACGAAAGGACTGACACACAGCGACTGTCTCTGAGTTATATAAGATATCAGCAGCAGTACACCAGGGAAATGGACAAAGCACTTACCACAAAAAGTCTAAGATCCAAGAGTTCAAATTTCCAGAACTCAGATTAACCTGTGCACAGTAGCACGTGGCTGTCACCACAGAGCTCCTCTGGTGAGACAGAGCATGGAGACAGGAGAGTCCCTGGTAGACCTGTATACGGAGCGGTGATCAACACAGAGACTCTGCTTCAAACAAGGGAGAAGGCAAGATGTGGAACTAAGGTTGTCCTCTGATAGTACCATGCAATGCCTGGACACACACTCTCTCTCTCTCTCTCTCTCTCTCTCTCTCTCTCTCTCTCTCTCTCTCTCTCTCACACACACACACACACACACACACACACACCATAAACACACACAAAGACAAACAAGGAAAATCATCCTAGCCTGCCTGCCTGCCTGCCCTGTGCCTTCATAGCACAGAGACCTGCCTTAAACTCTCTTTCAACGTAAAGAGACCTAGTGTTATATGTAATTTTCTCACTAAAGATCAGGAGACACTTATACCCTGCCTTATGCCCCTTATAACAGTCAGACCAGATTTTCCTTTTAGATCTTCAAGTCAATAGCTCTGTTTGCAAGACACTCAGTAACTTCTTCCCCTTGTGCTCTGTTGTTTTGACTCTTGACAAATGCCAGCTGCTCCCTTTTTCTCCCTGGCAGCCATCTTCACGTGCAACCTCATTGGCTACCCTTGTCTGTAGCTCCAAGTCCTTCTCTTGGCATCTTCTAGCCTTGACCCTTTGATAACAATGTCCTCACAAGTTCCAACCCAGACTCTCTATTTAAATTTCTAATTTTTAAACTATGTTCTGAATCCTTGAAACTGTAGAAGAGATCATTCCTGCATGTGTACAAAATAAAGCCTTCCATAGAATGAAAAATCTCCTATCTGAAAGAGATGGTAGCCTCCACCTGCTCCAACTGAATCGTTTAAAAAGAGTCAAGCAACGGAGGGCAAGAATGTTAAGTCACTGTATGGACTCAACTTTCACATTCTTCTAGATGTATATGCTAAAACCTGATTCCCAGCAAGGGAGATCTGGGGGAGGATTAGGTCCTGGGGACGAAGACCTGATAAAAGAGACTAGTATCCATATAAGAGGCCAAAGCTTAAGACCATATAAGACCAGAGCTTGCCCCTTCTGCAATGGGAGTGCATAGAGAAAGGTCTGGAAGCTGCACACTACAAGAAACTGCTAAGCAGAACCCTTACTATGTTACTCTCTTGAGCTTGGGACTCACAGCATTAAGAGCTGGGAGACATTTCTATTATTTCTAAGTCACTTGGTGTATGCTATGTATTTTAATTATATCTTATATTTGATTCATTTTTGCATGTGTGTTTGCATCCGTGTGTAAGAGAGTGCATGTAATTGTGTGTGTGTGTGTGTGTGTGTGTGTGTGTGTGTGTGAAAGTCAGAGGACAACTCGGGGGAGTCTGTTCTCTCTTTCAACCACATGGATCCTAGAAATGAAACTCTTGTCAGCAAGTGCCTTTACCCATGGAGCTTTCTCACTAGCTCACTTTATGATTTTTTTATAGCAGCCTAAAGAGTCTGAAGTAAAGACTGAATAACACTTTTGTGCAAAAAAAGAAGAAGGAGGAGGAGGAGGAGGAAGAGGAGGAGGAGGAGGAGGAGG